>NC_086447.1:742608966-742908966 GCF_028390025.1 Pseudophryne corroboree | reverse complement strand
ATTGCGGGACACTTTCGGCGTACAGGCACCACGTACAGAAGACTGGAGCACCACCAAAAACTACTGAACCTGCCCTGCCATCATCTGAAGCAAGAAGTGGTAACGAGGTGGAATTCAACCCTCTATATGCTTCAGAGGTTGGAGGAGCAGCAAAAGGCCATTCAAGCCTATACAATTGAGCACGATATAGGAGGTGGAATGCACCTGTCTCAAGTGCAGTGGAGAATGATTTCAACGTTGTGCAAGGTTCTGATGCCCTTTGAACTTGCCACACGTGAAGTCAGTTCAGACACTGCCAGCCTGAGTCAGGTCATTCCCCTCATCAGGCTTTTGCAGAAGAAGCTGGAGGCATTGAAGAAGGAGCTAAAAGGGAGCGATTCCGCTAGGCATGTGGGACTTGTGGATGCAGCCCTTAATTCGCTTAACAAGGATTCACGGGTGGTCAATCTGTTGAAATCAGAGCACTACATTTTGGCCACCGTGCTCGATCCTAGATTTAAAGCCTACCTTGGATCTCTCTTTCCGGCAGACACAGGTCTGCTGGGGTTGAAAGACCTGCTGGTGACAAAATTGTCAAGTCAAGCGGAACGCGACCTGTCAACATCTCCTCCTTCACATTCTCCCGCAACTGGGGGTGCGAGGAAAAGGCTCAGAATTCCGAGCCCACCCGCTGGCGGTGATGCAGGGCAGTCTGGAGCGACTGCTGATGCTGACATCTGGTCCGGACTGAAGGACCTGACAACGATTACGGACATGTCGTCTACTGTCACTGCATATGATTCTCTCAACATTGATAGAATGGTGGAGGATTATATGAGTGACCGCATCCAAGTAGGCACGTCACACAGTCCGTACTTATACTGGCAGGAAAAAGAGGCAATTTGGAGGCCCTTGCACAAACTGGCTTTATTCTACCTAAGTTGCCCTCCCACAAGTGTGTACTCCGAAAGAGTGTTTAGTGCCGCCGCTCACCTTGTCAGCAATCGGCGTACGAGGTTACATCCAGAAAATGTGGAGAAGATGATGTTCATTAAAATGAATTATAATCAATTCCTCCGCGGAGACATTGACCAGCAGCAATTGCCTCCACAAAGTACACAGGGAGCTGAGATGGTGGATTCCAGTGGGGACGAATTGATAATCTGTGAGGAGGGGGATGTACACGGTGATATATCGGAGGGTGAAGATGAGGTGGACATCTTGCCTCTGTAGAGCCAGTTTGTGCAAGGAGAGATTAATTGCTTCTTTTTTGGGGGGGGTCCAAACCAACCCGTCATATCAGTCACAGTCGTGTGGCAGACCCTGTCACTGAAATGATGGGTTGGTTAAAGTGTGCATGTCCTGTTTTGTTTATACAACATAAGGGTGGGTGGGAGGGCCCAAGGACAATTCCATCTTGCACCTCTTTTTTCTTTTCTTTTTCTTTGCATCATGTGCTGATTGGGGAGGGTTTTTTGGAAGGGACATCCTGCGTGACACTGCAGTGCCACTCCTAGATGGGCCCGGTGTTTGTGTCGGCCACTAGGGTCGCTAATCTTACTCACACAGCTACCTCATTGCGCCTCTTTTTTTCTTTGCGTCATGTGCTGTTTGGGGAGGGTTTTTTGGAAGGGACATCCTGCGTGACACTGCAGTGCCACTCCTAGATGGGCCCGGTGTTTGTGTCGGCCACTAGGGTCGCTAATCTTACTCACACAGCTACCTCATTGCGCCTCTTTTTTTCTTTGCGTCATGTGCTGTTTGGGGAGGGTTTTTTGGAAGGGCCATCCTGCGTGACACTGCAGTGCCACTCCTAGATGGGCCCGGTGTTTGTGTCGGCCACTAGGGTCGCTAATCTTACTCACACAGCTACCTCATTGCGCCTCTTTTTTTCTTTGCGTCATGTGCTGTTTGGGGAGGGTTTTTTGGAAGGGACATCCTGCGTGACACTGCAGTGCCACTCCTAGATGGGCCCGGTGTTTGTGTCGGCCACTAGGGTCGCTTATCTTACTCACACAGCGACCTCGGTGCAAATTTTAGGACTAAAAATAATATTGTGAGGTATTCAGAATAGACTGAAAATGAGTGTAAATTATGGTTTTTGAGGTTAATAATACTTTGGGATCAAAATGACCCCCAAATTCTATGATTTAAGCTGTTTTTTAGTGTTTTTTGAAAAAAACACCCGAATCCAAAACACACCCGAATCCGACAAAAAAAATTCGGTGAGGTTTTGCCAAAACGCGTTCGAACCCAAAACACGGCCGCGGAACCGAACACAAAACCAAAACACAAAACCCGAAAAATTTCAGGCGCACATCTCTAGTATGTGCAACTACTCCATTCTGAAGTTCTGTGGTAAGCAATTTCAGACATATTGCTGTGCATCACATGGCCTGTAATCTGAGTATTTGTTTTGTATATATTTTACTTATGCTTAGAATGTCTCTGGAAGGGGTTGTACCTGGATTAGCTATGATGCTATTGTGCTGGATGACTAAAAGAAGTCCTCTTGTCAGTGTTATGCTATATATGTCAGAATCCGTTTGGATTTCCCATTTTGAGAACATATTAGCAGGGACTGATGTTCACGGTATAATAGTAAGTTTAATAAAGCAGTGTACAACTGTAAACAATAAATATCAACCAGGAATAACCAGAGAACACAAAAAGAAAGGGAGAACTGAGGGGGACATGGGATGCCAGGAGACTGAGTACTTGAAAACGGTGTAGATTGTGGAAATACTAGAGACACTGTGGACTGTGAAGGCACTTTGCAATAGGATTGTTCAGTAGTGGATATTGCACCATAGCAGGATGCACTGTAGTTGGATCACAGGATAGCACTGGTAGAATATGCACTGTAGCAGGATGACAGGATTGCACTGTGGTAGAGTATGCACGTACCAGGATTGCACTGTAGTTGGATCACAGGATAGCACTGGTAGAATATGCACTGTAGCAGGATGACAGGATTGCACTGTGGTAGAGTATGCACGTACCAGGATTGCACTGTAGTTGGATCACAGGATAGCACTGGTAGAATATGCACTGTAGCAAGATGACAGGATTGCACTGTGGTAGAGTATGCACGTACCAGGATTGCACTGTAGCAGGATGACAGGATTGCACTGTGGTAGAGTCTGGCAGTTCTATGGACGATTTAGTAGTAGAGACCAGCATAACCAGGACCAGGAGCTGAAACAACTTTGACACGATGAACTGGCAACAGGGAGCCTGTGTGGCTGGCCTAAGTAGTGAGTTCAGGTGCTGCTCACAGCTGTGGTAACAGCTAATTACCAAGCTGCAGATACAGAGCAGAGAGTGCTGAGCACCAGAGCAGAGAGCGCCACCGCAGGCATGGAGGAGAAACTGCATGGATTGTGACAATATATCTTTATAAGGTACCAGAGAGTATATCTAAATGGTCGGTCCACTGAAGAAATGCTCTTAACAGAACCATTTTCATGGGGGTGGGGGAGAACAGGGGCGCATTGGCGTATCTATAATGGGTGCAGTGTGTGCGGCATACTTGCCTGCCTGACCCTCTCCATGAGGGAGAAAATGCTCCGTTCCTGAACTTTCCTGGTAATGTATGATTGGCATCACCTGTGGTGAAACACCTTTCTTATCAATTAACTAGCTCACCACAGGTGATGGCAATCATACATTACCAGGAAAGTCCAGGAACGGAGCATTTTCTCCCTCATGGAGAGGGTCAGGTAGGCAAGTATGGTGTGCGGTGCACACGGGCCCCTGAGTCCAGAGGGAGCCCCCACCGCACACACTGCACCCATTTTTTAAATACTCAACCCTCTGGAGTCCTGCGCTGGCATCCTCGCTGGTGTTAAACACCGTGAAAATGGTGCAGTGGCCATTTTCACAGAGTTCTGAGAATGTGCAGTACAAAAATCACTGGGAAAATGGCAGCCGCACCATTTTCCCTGAGATCTGCGCAGTAGAGTCTTAGTGTTCTAGTGCTCAAACTCTCAGCGCTGCCAGGCAGAGAGGAGGGGGCCCGAACGGAGGAGGCTGCACCCGGGCCTCCTCTTCTCTTAAAGTGCCCCTGCTGGGGCGTCTATCTTTCCAACTTGGCTCCCCAGCCTCTAAAATCTAGTTTTGCCACTTAAAGCCAAGTCATGCACATTTCAAACGATACAGACCAGATGCCATATAAGAAGTATGAAGATGAGAACTAAAGATACTTGTGTAAATTAAACTAGGCCACAGTCTGCTATTCATGTTCCGAGGTTGTGGATCATTGGGTAGACCAGTATTAGATTGACAGTCAAAAGGTCAGCCCCATATAGTCGACATGCAACTGGTTTACAGGGTCAATAGGTCGACATGTATAAGATAGACACTTGAAAAGGTCCACAGGTACAAAAGGTTGACACAGAAGGTCGACATGGAAATTGTCAACACAAAAAGATTGACACAAGTTTTTTTTTTGTTTTATGGGCGTCATTTTAAACATTAAACCACACGTAACCCCAGTTAGTATACCGTGTCCCTTCGCGTGGTTCGCTTTACTTGCCTTGCTCGCTGCGCTGTTACTATTCCTAATTGTAGTCCACATGGATGGTGAAGGATGAAAAGGTTGAAAAAATGAAGAAGAAAAAAACTTGTGTCAACTATTTGAACATGTTGATCTTTTGTACTTGTCAACCTTTTACCTGTTAACCTTTTGACCATGTTAATCTGAAATAAAATCTGTAAACCTATAATAACATTTGATTATCTATATGGGTACAGAGCACGCAGTACATTCGTGACCTTGGGTCCAGAGGGAACCATATCACACACCCAACACCTGTTCCAGTTACTGGAAGCACGTACTGCTTACATGAGAAGCAGTGTTCAGTCATATACAGAGACTAGCATAGTGAAAAAAGCAATGAGGTTCCGTATTATACAAATTTATAGTTGGATTAAACTCAATTCAGTTGAGAGAAAATGTGTACACTTTATATAAACAAGCACAAAGCATATATACACTGCTCAAAAAAATAAAGGGAACACTTAACACAATGTAACTCCAAGTCAATCACACTTCTGTGAAATCAAACTGTCCACTTAGGAAGCAACACTGATTGACAATCAATTTCACATGCTGTTGTGCAAATGGAATAGACAACAGGTGGAAATTATAGGCAATTAGCAAGACACAAGGAGTTGTTCTGCAGGTGGTGACCACAGACCACTTCTCAGCTCCTATGCTTTCTGGCTGATGTTTTGGTCACTTTTAAAAGCTGGCGGTGCTTTCACTCTAGTGGTAGCATGAGACTGAGTCTACAACCCACACAAGTGGCTCAGGTAGTGCAGCTCATCCAGGATGGCACATCAATGCGAGCTGTGGCAAGAAGGTTTGCTGTGTCTGTCAGCGTAGTGTCCAGAGCATGGAGGCTCTACCAGGAGACAGGCCAGTACATCAGGAGACGTGGAGGAGGCCGTAGGAGGGCAACAACCCAGCAGCAGGACAGCTACCTCCGCCTTTGTGCGAGGAGGAACAGGAGGAGCACTGCCAGAGCCCTGCAAAATGACCTCCAGCAAGCCACAAATGTGCATGTGTCTACTCAAACGATCAGAAACAGACTTCATGAGGGTGGTATGAGGGCCCGACGTCCACAGGTGGGGGTTGTGCTTACAGCCCAACACCGTGCAGGACGTTTGGCATTTGCCAGAGAACACCAAGATTGGCAAATTCGCCACTGGCGCCCTGTGCTCTTCACAGATGAAAGCAGGTTCTCACGGAGCACATGTGACAGACGTGACAGAGTCTGGAGACGCCAAGGAGAACATTCTGCTGCCTGCAACATACTCCGGCATGACCGGTTTGGCAGTGGGTCAGTAATGGTGTGGGGTGGCATTTCTTTGGGGGGCAGCACAGCCCTCCATGTGCTCGCCAGAAGTAGCCTGACTGCCATTAGGTACCGAGATGAGATCCTCAGACCCCTTGTGAGACCATATGCTGGTGCGGTTGGCCCTGGGTTTCTCCTAATGCAAGACAATGCTAGACCTCATGTGGCTGGAGTGTGTCAGCAGTTCCTGCCCGTTCCCCAGTTCCTGCCCGTTCCCCAGACCTGAATCCAATTGGGCACATCTGGGACATCATGTCTCGCTCCATCCACCAACGCCACGTTGCACCACAGACTGTCCAGGAGTTGGCGGATGCTTTAGTCCAGGTCTGGGAGGAGATCCCTCAGGAGACCATCCGCCACCTCATCAGGAGCATGCCCAGGCGTTGTAGGGAGGTCATGCAGGCTCGTGGAGGCCACACACACTACTGAGCCTCATTTTGAGTTGTTTTAAGGACATTACATCAAAGTTGAATCAGCCTGTAGTGTGTTTTTCCACATTAATTTTGAGTGTGACTCCAAATCCAGACCTCCATGGGTTAATAAATTTGATTTCCATTGATAATTTTTGTGTGATTTTGTTGTCAGCACATTCAACTATGTAAAGAACAAAGTATTTAATAATAATATTTCATTCATTCAGATTTAGGATGTGTTATTTTAGTGTTCCCTTTATTTTTTTGAGCAATATATATATATATATATATATATATATATATATAATTTATTTATTAACAGTTTCTTATATAGCGCAGCAAATTCCGTTGTGCTTTACAATTGGAAATAACAATGATATAACAAACTGGTTGATAACAAACAGTCATAGAGGTAGGAAGGCCCTGCTTGCAAGCTTACAATCTATATATATATATATATATATATATATATATATATATTGCAGAATTCCGGCGGCACTCAAGCAGTCTGGACTGATATAAGTGAATGCAAAGATCTTTATTAGCATTCACTTATATCAGTCCAGACTGCTTGAGTGCCGCCGGAATTCTGCAACATATGGAGTGGTAGCATGCCACTCACGGAGGGCACCGCAGCAACTTTTATTCATCTATCCACTAAGGAGTGCCGGGTGAACATTGATTGAGATATATATATATATATATATATATATATATATATATTGATATCCTTATCCCAGAGCTTGGGATGGCGGCGGTCAGAATACCAACAGCGACATCCCAGCACACAGGATCCCTGTGGGGTAAGTATCCTAACCCTCCTTGTCTACTCCCTAACCCTCCCTTCCCGCAGCCTCATGCTAACTGTCCTATCAGTCTAAAGCCCCCCCCCCCCCCTCCCCTCCATCCCCACACTAAGGAGCCCCGGCATACTAACGTTCGGGATGCTGGCAAAAGGGATTCCGGCATCGTCCTTTTGATTCATGTTGGGATTCCGGCGTCTGCATCCCGACCAGTACCAGGATTCCTACTTCGGAATTCCGAATGCTGGCATCCTGAACTCCAGTATGCTGACTGGATCCCCTGTATATAAATCAGGGACTAACCTTTCTCTGCAAAGCTGTTGCTGGGATACCTTTTTTAGAACAACTCTTAGTTGTCAGCAGTGCCGTAACTAGACATTCTAGCGCTGTGTGCAAGAAACAGCATCGGTGCCCCCCCCCCACCCCCTTATTTAAAATAGGGGCAGTACACGCCGTAGGCGCGCGCCAACAATAGAGTGGTGTGGCTTCATGGTGAAGGGGTGTGGCCACAAAATAATACCAGTTCATATTACGCTGCACAGTAGTCTCCATTATTCAAATTATGCCACACAGTAGCACCACTACACCAGGTAGAGCCCCTGTCAGACATTACGGCAGGCAGAGTTCCCTTTTTATACATTACGGCAGGCAGAGTCCCCCTTTTTTACACATTACAGCAGGCAGAGTCCCCTTTTACACAGTGCGGCAGACAGCGTCCCCCATTTACACAGTACGGCAGACAGCGTCCCCATTTACACAGTACGGCAGGCACAGTTCCCCTTTTACACAGTACGGTAGGCAGAGTCCCCTTTTTACACATTACGGCAGGCAGAGTCCCCTTTTTACATAGTACGGCAGGCAGAGTCCCCTTTTTACACAGTATGGCAGACCTCCTAACATGACCCCCTCCAGGAGGGACACAATGCTCTGCTTCTGCACTTTTCTCTTAATTTATGATTGTCGGCACCTGTTTTAAACAGGGTAATGGATAAGAAAGGTGTTTCAGCACAGGCGATGGCACTCATAAATGAAGATGGAAATCCAGGAGCAGAGCATTCTGTCCCTCCTGGAGAGGGTCATGTTGGGAGGTGTGCATATATAGTTATCAGCCACATATACAATCTCTCTCTCTTTTTCTCTCTCTCTCTCTCTATATATCTTTCTCTCTCTCTCTGTCCCTCGGCTCACCTTCTCATGCAGCTGCCACTGCCAGACCTGCCTCTGTGTGTGGGAGCCAGAGTGTGGGTGCATGATCCGTGCACTTCAGGGGTCATAAAGCCTGCCTCTGTGTGCGGGAGCCGGGCAGCCTGCATGTGGAGCCTGGCAGCCGGAGGTCAGGAGACAGGGGCCGGGCAACAGAGCTCAGGAGACGGGAGCCAGCAGCGGGGGTCAGGAGACAGGAGCCGGGCAGCGGAGCTCAGGAGGTGGGAGCCGGCAGCGGGGGTCAGGAGACAGGAGCCGGGCGGCGAAGCTCAGGAGGCGGGAGCCGGCAGCGGGAGACAGGAGCTCAGGTGGCGGGAGCCGGCAGCGGGGGTCGTGAGCCGGCAGCGGGGGTCAGGGGGTGGGAACTGGCAGCCGGACTGTGGGGGCGGGAGACCGGCAGCAGGTTCAGAAGGCGGGCACACTGTCATCAAACATTACCTCCTCTTTCAATGCTCGCTCCAGCGGCAGCACAGAGGCGGCTTGTAATGAGTCAGTCTGACTCATTACAATGCCGCAGAATTTGGGTCCCCTGAATGGTGATGTGGGCAGTTGCTCCCTCAGGGCGACTGCGCTGTGTGCCAGGCACACCTGACTCACACATAGTTACGGTCCTGGTTGTCAGTAGCAGAGTAGGTATAGTTCGGTAATAAATTGTCCTATTATGTGTATAGCCGATATTAATATTAATTCCACTTACTGCATTTTACAGAAAGACTAGAGAAAATAAAATTGTAACTAGACCAACAAAAAAAACAGCTTTTGACACTTGTGAGTTTGTTATTGGTAATATGTCTTGTAACATAGTGTGGTTTCCTCTGTGGTCAGGGGTCCTCTATTACTAGTGTGACACAAAGTATGAGTGTTAATTCCTTGAATTACCACTTTCTTGCAGCACATGGCAGTAGATGGGGAAGGAGAATAGCAGTAGTTAGATTCAAGTTCAAGTCATTCATTTGTTGGCATATAGGAGTGACTTCCCCATCACTGGCAATTGGCAAATAGCATCAGAAGCTACAGTACACTGGAAGGACAGTAGGTGGTGCTGTTTCATAAATTTGTCTATGCCAGAGGTTCTCAAACACGGTCCTCAAGACACCCCTATGGTCCAGGTTTAGGGGTCTATTTATTAACATTATTTTTACTAAAATAATGTGAAAAGGTGTTTTCACACCCTTTTCACGTTATTTTAGTATCACCTGAATGTATTAAAGGGCATTTAGAGCAGTTTTCATGAACAACTGCTCCAAACCCTTTCATTCACTTTTTTTTTAGTAACCCACATCGCATTCCCCATACTAATAATGGGAAATGTGATGTGGCCAAATTTACTAAAAAAAAATGTGAAAAAATACAGCAGTGTGCCCTGTGATAATCTCGCCAGCTCAGGCTGGCGAGTTCACAGGGCAGCACTGCAATAATGTGGCATTTGCCCAGCTTTCTTTGCCCCTGGCAGAGAAAGCTGAGCGGGGACCCCGCAGAGTGATCAGCTATGTGTGCCCGATGGGTCGAACAGGCGGCGGTGGTAGCGGCGATGTCGGTGGGGGCGGCGCATGCGCAGCAAGACATCGGGGTATTTTTTCCCAAAAATACCCAGATGATGCTGCGGAGTATCATTGCAGGGACAGAGCTTGAGCGCAAGCTCTGTCCCTGCACGCGATAATTGATACATCCCTGCGATGTAATAAATTATCGCAGTGCGAGTCTGGATGATTTTATCACCTGTCATCCGCATCCTGGATGCGGATGGAAAAAGGCCCCTTAAAGTTTATCCATGCTTGGCCAAAGGTGACTTAATTAGTACCTCAGTCAATTTGAATTAACCATCTGTGCATAACCATGGCTATCCCTAAAATCTGGACCGCTGTAGTGCCATGGACCGCGTTTGAGAACCTCTGGTCTATGCTATTGTACAAACCTGTAATCCTCCATGCTACTGTATGCCATGTTATGAATTTTATCTATTCTGGTTACAATAGTTTTATCCTACCCCTTCGACAATACTACATTAGGGATGGGAGATCGAACTCCTAACATGTAACAGGATGTTACTGTCAATGTTGCCATCAACTGATGACCATTGATTGCAAATATGTTGATGTTTTGGCCTTAAACACAGATGATTGAGGGGTCTATGTACTAAGCCCTGGAAAGCGATAAAGTGGATGCAGATAAAATGGTCTATTTGTAAAGGGGGGTACGCACGAAGCGATCGCTGCTTAAAATCTAAGCAGTCTGACTAGGTTGCTTAGATTTTAAGCAGCGATCACTCCATGTGTACCCCCCACAGTGATAGCGATGCGAAGCCCTGCACATTGCTATTGCTGGTGCTAGATTGGCCTGCATGCAGGCCAATCTAGCAGGTCGCTCACTTCACCCGCTGGGTGAAATGAGCGCCCCCCCCCCCGTCTCCCCCCGCACGCTCAGCACACATCGCGCTGTGCTGAGCAGGGGGAGAGATGTGTGCTGAGTGAACCCCAAATCAGCCCGTGAATACGGCCCCTAAGCCTTGGATGGAGATAGTGAGGCCAATCCCGGGATCGGCAGGATCCCAGGATTCTGGCCCCAAAACACCAGGATTTGAATCCTGGGGTTGGCGCTTCCAATCCCGGGATTGAGGGGATTACACTGCGCATGTGCAGTTCCTCGCCTCTCTTTCCCTGGCAGTTTCTTCCCTCGGGCAGCGCTGAGCTCCCGACTCAGATGTTGCCTTCTGAAGCTGGGCAGCATCACCTCCTTCCCCCGCGGCAGTCTCTCTCCCTGGGCAGCGTTGAGCACCCGACTCAGACACTGCCTTCTGAAGCCAGGAGCACCATGTTGATTGGATTATCAGCATGGACATGTACACTCCCGCTATGCAGAGTGCAGCCATCACCTGCCTCCTCCATGCCTGGATTCCAAACCAGTAACACAACACACAGGGGACTGGGCAGAGAGCCCTGAAGTCTGCTGTGAGCAGGTACTCCATAAACACCTGATTGCAGCAAAAAATTGGCTGGTACTTTATCTCCGTCAACTTTATTTCTTTCCAAGGCTTAGTAAGTAGACCCCTTTATCTCCATCCACTTTATCTGCGTCCAAGGCTTAGTAAATATACCCCAAAGTACCAGCCAATCAGCTCCCAACTGCCATGTTACAGACTGTGGGGTCTGTTTACTAAGCCTTAGATGGAGATAAAGGGGACGGAGACAAAGTACCAGCCAACCAACTCCTGTCATTTTTCAAACACAGCTTGTGACATGGCATTTAGGAACTTATTGGCTGGTCCTTTATCTCCGTCCACTTTATCTCCATCCAAGGCATAGTAAATAGCCCCCTATGTTTGAAAAAATGACAGGAGCAGATTGGCTGGTACTTATCTCTGTCCAATTTCTCTCTCTCCAAGGCTTAATACATAGGTGGTCATTCCGAGCTGGTCGCTCGCTAGCAGTTTTTAGCAGCCGTGTAAACGCATTGTTGCCACCCACCGGGGAGTGTATTTTCGCTTTGCAGAAGTGCAAACGCCAGAGCGCCTGCAAACGCCAGTGCGCCTGCAAAAAACATTTTGTGCAAAACAAGACCAGCCCTGTAGTTACTCTTCGTGTGCGTTGATTCTACCGTTGGTGGGTTGGCTTTTGATGTCACACACCCGCCCAGCATTCTCCCAGCCACGCCTGCGTTTTCCCTGGCATGCCTGCGTTTTTCTAAGCACTCCCTGAAAACGGTCAGTTGACACCCAGAAATGCCCCCTTCCTGTCAATCTTCTTGCGGCCGCCAGTGCGAATGAAAACGTTGCTAAAACCTGTGCAAAACCACAAAGGACTTTGTACCCGTACGTCGCACGTGCGCATTGCGGTCCATACGCATGCGCAGAAATGACCATTTTTAGCCTGATCGCTGCGCTGTGAACAACAGCAGCTAGCGATCAACTCGGAATGACCCCCATAGACCTGTGGCTGAAAACATTGGTGTCGTTATAAAATATATGAATACATCAAACCTTCTAAAGAGGTGACAACTGGAGTAGTTGCCCATAACAACCATTCCGTTAACCACTAATCCTTTTATAGGCTATTCTTGATAAATGTTAGCATGCAGCTGAGTGGTTGCCATGGGCAACTTCTCCACTTATTAACTCTTTAGAAGGCTACATCAACCCCCACAGACTTCTAACCAGAGTCAACCTTGGGTATAGGACACATTGGCAAATGCTTAGGGTGCCATTTCTCCAAGAGGCACCTAGCAGGCACAGCAGCCCGCTCCCACATCACCCAGCACATACTGATAGGATAAGCCGCTAGCAGATGTGACCTCTCAGCAGTGGTGCTACATTCCTTTCTCCAGCATTGCCGACAGGGCCGTCTTAACAGCAGTGTAGGCCCCTGGGCACAGCAATGCACTGGGCCCCCTACCCATCCTCCAGCGGTAGGGGTGTGTGTGGGGGTAGGTGCTATCAGCGGCAGCTTTGATGTCCCGTAGGCGGTAGGGGGTGTTCTATCTTAAGCTCAGCATGTAGGGCCTTGAGCAGTAATCAGCTATTTACTCCTTCACTGCTCAGATAGGGCTAAACTGAAGAAGGGGGCATTGGGCTGAATGAAGAAGCCCTGGTACATGACTTCCAGGGTGGTAGGGGGTGTTTTTATATGTAAGGGAGGGGTGGATAGTGGAGTGAGCTTAATATTTATAATTTTCCGGTGGGAGGGCAGCTTGTTGACTGCAGATATCTGAAGTTCCTGAAAATATATTTCTTAGCTTTGAATGGGATAAAAAAAACTAGAGAGTCCCACCTTTCAGAGGTTCTGGAGACTTGGGGATCAGAGTTCAGGAGCCAGAGCAATCCACCAATGAAAATATAAAACTGCATATTAGGCATGTGGAGCTAGAGCAGGGACCAGCTGCTTGAAGGCTGATATCTCTGGTTCTGGGCATAGTACGGACAAGCGGCCAGTATCCACAAAAAGGGGAGAGTCACAGCTTTTGGATTATATACTCAGAAAAACTCAGTCAGACAGAACCCGAGATATCTGGCTGGGAAGAGCAATTAACAGGCTTGGATGGGGACCACTGCTTTCAAGTCGGATATCTCCGTTTCCCCAGGGCCGATTTAAAAAAATCTTGTACCCCTGGAAAGAGGGGACCCTCAGCTATCAGCCTAGGGCCCTTATACTCCTGGGGCCCTTGGGCAAGAGCCCATTGAGCCCATATGAAAAGACGGCCCTGATTGCCGACAAAGCACTGACTGTAGCTCTGCTGCTAGGAGAGATCACATCTGCGGCAGCTTCTCTGTGCATCTTTCCAGCACATCAGCACCAGTGAGGAGATGGATGGAAGAACTGCTAGGAGACCACATGACTTCTTCCAGCATTGTGTCCACTTCACGCCAGCCACTAGTAAGGAAGGGGCATTAGTCAGTGGCATATTAATGTGCACTGGGGGCTGTCATGTTGAACAATCATGTGAACTGGGACAACTAATGTGTGGCATAACAATATGAACTGGGGGCATGGGCTCTACTTTGTGCCATAATCAGGTGAACTGCGGCAGGAATAGCTATTCTTTCTTAAGGTAAACACTTTTTATTTTGGGCCAGGATTTATTGTAAGAGTCACATGATGTCATATTATATTTATATTTCCGTGTTTACGTCCTTGATATTTATATTATAGTGTTAGTTCTGTTGTTTGGGCATTTAGCACTTCTTCCCATCATTGTTTTCTATACATTGTTCGATTTCCATCCCTAGCCTGCTTGTTGATGCTTAAATCAATTGCTGACTGGGGTTTACCTCCTTTGATCATTTGGCCATTGTGGTCAGGTGTACTATATCTTTATATTTAGTGAGTTGTAGTCATGGTGTAAAGGACAGAGTGTGATTACTGATTAGTAAAAGAAAACAAATACCAAACACTGAGCAACATCACCAAACAGGTAATTTCAACTTTAAACTTGTCATTTTTTTTGTACTTTCTTGAGATGGCTACTAATAACAGATGCACAGGCAAAATTCTTAAAGCAATGTGTGCAAATGCTAGGAGCTTAGGAGACAAAATTCCAGAGCTAATTGCAATAATGACAAGGGATAACCTGGATATTGTGGTAATTACAGAGTCAAGGTGCAATAAGATTCATGACTGGGACATAGCTATACCAGGATACAATTTATTTAGGACGGATAGAATGGGAAGAATAGAAGGAGGGGTAGCAATGTATGTGAAAAAAAAACATAAATGCTACTTTAACACAAAATATTGAAGATAAAACTGAGGCCCTTTGGGTCACCACCGAAACTGGGAAGAAGGATATTGTACGCATTGGGGTGATCTATAGACCACCAGGCCAGGGGCAGGATTTGGACAGAAACCTATTGTTGGACATCACTAAAATGGCTTTAAAGGGAGAAGTCATAATCATGGGAGACTTTAATTTACCTGATGTAAATTGGAAGGGGTCTTTTGCAAGTTCAGCTACAAGTGGCAAATTTCTAAATTCCTTACAGGGAGCATCTCTCAAGCAATTGGTGAGGGAGCCCACTCATAAAGACTCAATATTAGATTTAATTCTCACAAATGGTGACAGGATATCACCATATGTGGGTGAGCACCTGGGATCCAGTGATCATCAAGCAGTCTGGTTCAGTATAAAGACAGGATCCAACTCCTGTCACACAAACAAAGGTGTTGGATTTTAGGAATGCTGACTTTGCAAAAATGGGGAGATGTTTAAGTGATTCATTGGCGGACTGGAGGAACTTGGAAGGAGTGCAGGAGAGGTGGGAAAAACTAAAAAGGGCAATACTAAGGGCAACAGACCTCTGTATCAAAAGGGTTAGGAAAAGCACCAGGAAAAGGAAGCCAGTGTGGTTCACAAAAGAAGTATCAACTAGTGTGAAAGCAAAAAAGATGGCTTTTAGTTAATACAAACAGACTCAAAATAATAACGACAAAGAGGTGAATCTTGACAGACGGAAGGATGCTAAGAAAGTGATCAGATGTGCAAAAGCAGAAGCTGAGGAGAAAATGGCCCAGTCAGTAGATATAGGGGGCAAAACTTTTTTTAAGTATATAAATGAAAGGAGAAAATCAAATGGAGGAATAATAAGACTTAAGACAGAGAGTGAGAATTTGGAGAGAGACAAGGCAATAGCAGATCACCTAAATCATTATTTTTGTTCAGTATTTACTACAGAAGGGAAGGGAAGGGGCCACAGTTAAGCTGCAAGGACATTCATAGAAATAAGGCAGATGAAACTACATTTACAGAGGAGAAGGTCCTAACAGAACTATCAAAACTAAAAGTGGATAAATCAATGGGGCCAGATGGGATGCACCCAAGGATACTAAAAGAGCTAAAAGATGTGCTGGTGGCACCATTAACAGAATTATTTAACCAGTCACTAAATACGGGTGTAGTATGTTATGCCGGCGGTCGGGCTCCCGGCGGCCAGCATACCAAAGCCGGAATCCCGACTGCCGGCATACTGACAGCTGGGCAATCGTAACCGAGCCCCATGCGGGCACAGTAGTGCGCTACATGTGCCAGAATATCTATTCTCCCTCCAGGGGGGTCGTGGACCCCCAAGAGGGAGAAAAGCTGTCGGTATGCCAGCAGTCAGGATGCCAGCGCCGGTATGCTGGTCGTCGGGAGCCCGGCCGCTGGCAAACTGAAGACCACCCCTAAATACAGGTGCCATTCCAGAGGACTGGAAAAGAGTGAATGTAGTTCCACTGTACAAAAGTGGAAGCAAGTAACTACAGACCAGTAAGCCTTACATCAGTAGTAGGGAAAATAATGGAAAAACTATTAAAAGAAAGAGTGGTGGAATATCTTAAATCAAACAACTTACCGGATCCAAAACAGCATGGATTTACTGGTGAGAGATCATGCCAAACAAATCTTATTGACTTTTTTGACTCTGTGATGAAAATAGTAGATCAAGGGGGAGCTGTAGATGTAGCATATCTAGACTTTAGTAAGGCATTTGACACTGTCCCACATCACAGACTGCTAAATAAACTTGAAAGCATGGGGGTGGATTATAAAAAACAGTTAAATGGATAAGAACCTGGTTGCAGGATAAGAAACAGACAGTTGTAGTAAATGGAGTGCAATCTTTGGAAGGAAATGTTACCACTGGAGTACCCCAGGGATCTGTACTTGGACCAGTTCTCTTTAATATCTTTGTTGGTGACATTGCAAATGGTATTAAAGAGAAAGAATGCCTTTTTGCAGATGATACAAATATTTGCAACAGGGTAGACACACCGGGAGGGGTAAAACAAATGATTGATGACCTAGTTAGGCTTGAGAAATGGTCAAGAATGTGGCAAGTACAGTTTAATGCTAAAAAATGCAAAATCATGCACTTTGGTCTCAAAAACCCAACGGCTAAATATAGTATCAAGGGTACTATAATGGAAACTACTGAGGAGGAAAGGGATTTAGGAGTCACTATTTTCAAGTGACTTAAAGGCAGGAAAGCAATGCAACAAAGCAATGAGAAAGGCAAGTCAGATGCTTGGTTGCATAGCGAGAGGAATCAGTAGCCGGAAACATAAGTAATAATGCCACTGTATAGGTCATTGGTACGGCCTCATCTTGAATACTGTGTCCAGTTCTAGAGACCATATCTCCAGAAGGATATAAATACATTATAGAGTGTACAAAGAAGGGCAACTAAAATGGTGCATGGCCTACATCACAAAACTTACTCGGAAAGGCTAAAAGATCTTAACATGTATAGTTTGGAGGAGAGTTGGGAAAGGGGGGACATGATAGAAACGTTCAAATATACCAAGGGTTTTAACAAAGTTCAGGAGGAAAACATTCTTCAAAGGAAGAGGAGTATTAGAATTCAGGGACATACACTGAAACTGGAGGGAGGCAGGTTCAGGGGAAATTTAAGGAAAAATTACTTCACAGAAAGGGTAGTGGACAAGTGGAATAGCCTCCCTTCAGAGTTGGTAGAGGATAAGCAATTTAAACATGCTTGGGATAGGCATATGAATATCCTTACAAAGAATTAAGGTTCAAAAAGGGTTGAGATTACCTAAAGGTTAAAAAGGGGCAGACTAGATGGGCCAAGTGGTTCTTATCTGCCGTCAAATTCTATGTTTCTAAGAACTATGGGGCAGATTTATCAAAGCTAGGAAAGACATAAAGAAGAGAGATAAATCACCAACCAATCAGCTGTAATTTTAAAGGCTGTGTTTGTAAATTGACAGGAGCTGATTGGTTGGTAAATTACCTCTGTCCTCGTTATCTCTCTCCAAGCTTTGATAAATCTGCCCCCATATTCTGCAGCACAAATAATCCAGCAAGAGACTCACTTCTCTTTATGAAATGTTCAGGGACACATACAGACATAGGTATGAGGCATAATCATCAAGAAGCATAAATATCCATAACTGCACATATTTGAATACAGTAGCATGGCTGGAAGCTATAGTGCTCATTACTTAAAAGTAAATGTACATACTAATAGACTGTAGCAGTACAATGCCATCAAGTGACTCAATTATCATGAAGCATAAGTTGAATGTATAATTCTGTTTCAAATAGGGTGTTTGACACAAGAATTTCCCAGCAATGGTTTTGATCACATCACTAGCACTGTGTTGTTTATGTGTAGATGCAGATTGGTTGCATGCTGATTTCCCTTATCCCTCTTCAATCTTGCACACAAATGTTGGTTGAGCTGAAATAGTCTCTGCTACTGTGCTGTTAACATTTTATTACTGATTGACCGCAGATTGATCTACTCACAGAGATATTGTACCAACCAATCAGCTTCTAACTTTCATTTTTAAACACAGCCAGTAAAATGACAGTGAGACGCAAATTTGTTGGTACTTTATCTCTCTCCACTTTATTTCCCTCCAAGGTTTGATATATCACCCCCATATGTCCCTTGTTTGGAAAAACAAAGTCAATAGACAAGCGTTCATTATTAAGGGGCATATTCATCAACACTTAAATTCTACAATAGTAGGTGAAAATTAACATGTAGAATGTAAGTCTTGGGGCCATTCATCATGAAGGTAAGCAGGATATATCACAAATATCTCCTGCTTACCTTTCTCTCCCGAGCTGGCCCGGCATTCATCAAGCTCCGTAAACACAATATTTTCAGAGCTTGACTGCAGGAACATTTTGCCATCTTCAGATGGCGAATGCTCCCTCACCCCCACTACCTACCTATGGGAAACAGGTCGGGCTTGTGATCAGGCATCCTCGTGTATCCCTCTGCCACTGTCCTTCTTCTGCCAGACGGCGGGGGCTTGTGCGCTACGCAGGCGCACTATTGCTAGCACTGACTGATTTTTTTTCACTGCTACAAAAGCAGCAGTGAAAAAAAAATTGTGGAGACAGCTGATTTACGCATGTGCCAGAGCAATGATTAATTGCTCCAGTGCTTGCGACGAGTCAGAATGTTAATTATCGGGTGCCGGCCAGTGCCCGATAATTAATATATGAATAATATGCTAATAAGCAACAACTTTTAATGAGGCTTCTCTCACACAGTTTATTACTAACAAAAAAAGAAGCTGAAGCAAGCAACATTATTTCAAAATAAGTCTATGAAAACCTTATTTTAAAGTAGTTATGATTTAAAATGTCATAAATTGCATGCTTTGTTTAATGCACACTAAAATCTTCTTTCCATCGCCAGGACAGTTCTTTGCTTGTTTCCCATGATACTGTAGTTTCTTTGATGTTAGACGTTTGATTATTCTTCCTATGCATTTAGAAATACAGGCCACAGTGCTGAGAGATAGTTGCATAATCAGGCATTCAGTTACAGAGATAGCAGTGTGACAGTCTGACAAACCGTCACTGTATGCTTAGCCATGGCACAGCATCTGAAAAGTTATCTCCGTTTTCATATTCTTGCAGAGAACATAATTACTTTTTTCATTTACTACATGTCATAAATGTGATAAGTTTCAGAGCTGTGCTAGTTATTTTGTTTTTTTCCTGTTCTGTTTCAATACACTTACTGACTCAGGAATGTATTAGGAGAGACACTGCACAAAGCTATACTTATTACTAGAGATGTGCGGCGGGCACTTTTTGTGTTTTGGTTCTAATTCCACTTTCGTGTTTTGGTTTTGGCTTGGTTTTGCCAAAACCACCCTTTCGTGTTTTGGTTTTGGATCTGGATGATTTTTGGAAAAAAAACATAAAAACAGCTAAAATCACAGAATTTGGGGGTCATTTTGCTCCTACGGTATTATTAACCTCAATAACATTCATTTCCACTCATTTCCAGTCTATTCTGAACACCTCACACCTCACAATATTGTTTTTAGGCCTAAAAGTTGCACCGAGGTGGCTGTATAACTAAGCTAAGCGACACAAGTGTGCGGCACAAACACCTGGCCTATCTAGGAGTGGCACTACAGTTGCAGACAAGATGGCACTATTCAAAAACTAGTCCCAAAACAACACATGATGCAAAGAAGAAAAAGAGGTGCAATTAGGTAGCTGGATGGCCAAGCTAAATGACACAAGTGTGTGGCACAAACACCTGGCCCATCTAGGAGTGGCACTGCAGTTACAGACAGGATGGCACAAAAAAAATAGTCCCCTAACAGCACATGATGCAAAGAAGAAAAAGAGGTGCAATGAGGTAGCTGGATGGCCAAGCTAAGCGACACAAGTGTGCAGCACAAACACCTGGCCCATCTGCAGTTACAGACAGGATGGCACAAAAAAATACTAGCCCCCAAACAGCACATGATGCAAAGAAGAAAAAGAGGTGCAAAATGGAATTGTCCTTGGGCCCTCCCACCGACCCTTATGTTGTATAAACAGGACATGCACACTTTAACAAACCAATCACTTCAGCAACAGGGTCTGCCACACGACTGTGGCTGAAATGACTGGTTTGTTTGGGCCCCCATCAAAAAAGAAGCAATCAATCTCTCCTTGCACAAACTGGCTCTACAAAGGCAAGATGTCCACCTCATCCTCCGATTCCTCACCCCTTTCACTGTGTACATCCTCCTCACAGAGTATTAATTCATCCCCACTGGAATCCACCATCACAGGTCCCTGTGTACTTTCTGGAGGCAATTGCTGGTAAAGGTCTTCCCGGAGGAATTTATAATTCATTTTGATGAACATCATCTTCTCCACATTTAGTGGAAGTAACCTCCCACGCCGATCGCTGACAAGGTTACCGGCTGCACTAAACACTCTTTCAGAGTACACACTGGAGAGGGGGCAACTTAGGTAAAATAAAGCCAGTTTGTGTAAGGGCCTCCAAATTGCCTCTTCCTGCTCGTATACATATGGACTGTCTGACATGCCTACTTGGATGCTGTCACTCATTCTTTCAATGGTGACAGAATCATATGCAGTGACAGTAGACATATCATTAATCGTTGGCAGGTCCTTCAGTCCGGACCAGATGTCAGCTTTCGCTCCTGACTGCCCTGCATCACCGCCAGCGGGTGGGCTAGGAAATCTTATCCTTTTCCTTGCAGCCCCAGTGGTGGGAGAAATTGAAGGACGAGCTGTTGACGGGTCACGTTCCGCTTGAGTTGACAATTTACTAACCAGCAGTCTTTGCTTCTCCGCACACTTGTGTCTGCTGGAAAGAGAGATACAATTAGGCTTTAAATCTAGGATTGAGCACGGTGGCCAAAATGTAGTACTCTGATTTCAACAGATTAACCACCCTTGAATCCTGGCAAAGCGAATGAAGGGCTCCATCCACAAGTCCCACATACTTTGCGGAATCGCTCCATCTTATCTCCTCCTTCAATTTCTCCAGCTGCTTCTGCAAAAGCCTGATGAAGGGATTGACCTGACTCAAGCTGGCAGTGTCTGAACTGACTTCACGGGTGGCAAGTTCGAAGGGTTGGAGAACCTTGCACAAGATGGAAATCATTCTCCACTGTGCTTGAGTCAGATGCATTACTCCTCCTTTGCCTATATCATAGGTGGATGTATAGTCTTGAATGGCCTTTTGCTGCTCCTCCATCCTCTGAAGCATATAGAGTGTTGAATTCCACCTCGTTACCACCTCTTGCTTCAGTTGATGACGTGGCAGGTTCAGGAGTATTTGCTGGCACTCCAGTCTTCGGCACACAGTTGCAGAATGCCAAAAGTGGCCCGCAATTTTTCGGGCCACCGACAGCATCTCCTGCACACCCCTGTAATTTTTCAACAAATTCTGCACCACCAAATGAATTGTATGTGCAAAACATGGGACATGCTGGAATTTGCCCACATGTAATGCACGCACAATATTGGTGTCGTTGTCCGATATCACAAATCCCCAGGAGAGTCCAATTGGGGTAAGTAATTCTGCGATGATGTTCCTCAGTTTCCATAAGAGGTTGTCAGTTGTGTGCCTCTTATGGAAATCGGTGATACATAGCGCATCCTGCCTAGGAACGAGTTGGGGTTTGCGAGATGCTGCTACTGGTGCCACTGCTGTTGTTGTTGCCGGAGGCAATACATCTACCCAGTGGGCTGTCACAGTCATATAGTCCTTAGTCTGCCCTGTTTCACTTGTCCACATGTCCGTGGTTAAGTGGACACTGGATACAACCGCATTTTGTAGGACACTGGTGACTCTTTTTCTGACGTCTGTGTACATTCTCGGTATCGCCTGCCTAGAGAAGTGGAACCTAGATGGGATTTGATACCGGGGACACAGTACCTCAAACAAATCTCTAAGTCCCACTGAACTAATGGCGGATACCGGACGCATGTCTAACACCAACATAGCTGTCAAGGCCTCACTTATCCGCTTTGCAAAAGGATGACTGCTGTCATATTTCATCTTCCTCACAAAGGACTGTTGGACAGTCAATTGCTTACTGGAAGTAGTACAAGTCGTCTTCCGACTTCCCCTCTGGGATGACGATTGACTCCCAGCAACAACAACAGCGGCAGCAACAGCAGGCATACCACTCAAGGATCCTCCGGAGGAATCACGGTTAGGAGAGGACTCCTCAGTCTTGACAGTGACATGGCCTGCAGGACTACTGACGTTCCTGACTGAGGAGGGAGTTGACGTTGAAGGAGTTGGTGGTGTGGCTTGCAGGAGCTTGGGTACAGGAGGAAAAAGGGATTTAGGTGTCAGTGGACTGCTTACGCTCTTACCCAAAGTTTCACAACTTGACACTGAGTTCTGATGAATGCGCAGCAGGTGACGTATAAGGGAGGACTTTCCTAGGTGGTTAACATCCTTACCCCTACTTATTACAGATTGACAGATGCAACAGATGGCTAGACACCTGTTGTCCGGATTTGTGGAGGAATAATTCCACACCGAAGAGGTGGCTTTTTTGGTAGTTTGCCCAGGCATGACAATGGGCTTCTTCATCTCACGGACAACAGGTGTCTCCCCCGGTGCCTGACTTAAACAAACCACATCACCATCAGAATTCTTATCGTCAACTTCCTCCTCAGCGCCAGCAACATTCATAGACTCATCCTGGTGTACTTCAACAGTGACATCTTCAATTTCAATATCAGAACATAGGCCAGGGCCTCAGCCGTTCCATGCCACTCCATGTCGTAAATGGCATATTGGCAAGTTTACGTTTCTCCTCAGACCATTTAAATTTATTTTTTGGGGTCTTTTTACTGAACTTTGGCTTTTTGGATTTTAGATGCCCTCTGCTATCACATTGGGCATCGGCCTTGGCAGACGACGTTGATGGCATTTCATCGTCTATGTCATGGCTAGTGGCAGCAGCTTCAGCACTAGGAGGAAGTGGTTCTTGATCTTTTCCTATTTTATCCTCCAAATTTTTGTTCTCCATTATTTTTTGGGAGTTATATAAGACAATATGCGGCACTGGAATGACTGATGGCCAGGACACTACCACTGGTCTGATGAAGCACAACACAGCAACACTGTAAGGGTCTTGCTGTTGTTGTTGTTGTTGTTGTTGTTGTTGTTATTATTATTATATGGCAGCAGTGGACATATAGCAGCAGCATATACCACTGTGACTGCCTCGTCACTGGCATGACTGATGGACAGGACACTACCACTGGTCTGATGCAGCACAACACAACAACACTGTAAGGGACTTGTGGTTGTTATTATTATTATTATAATACTGTAGTAGTGGACATAGAGCAGCAGCGTATATCGTCACTGGAATGAATGATGGACAGGACACTACCACTGGTCTGATGCAGCACAACACAACAACACTGTAATGGACTTGTGGTTGTTATTATTATTATAATACTGTAGCAGTGGACATATAGCAGCAGCGTATATCGTCACTGGAATGACTGATGGACAGGACACTACCACTGGTCTGATGGCGCACAACATAACAACATTGTAAGGGACTTGTGGTTGTTGCTATAATTATTATAATACTGTAGCAGTGGACATATAGCAGCAGCACAACACAACACCACTTTATACAGCTACACTGGATATATGGCAGAAGAGGACACCAACACTGTGACTGGCTGGACAGATGCAGCACAATACACTGACTACACTGGACTGGACAGCACAACACAGCACCACTTTATACTGCGAACACTGGATATATGGCAGCAGAGGACACCAACACTGTGACTGGCTGGACTGATGCAGCACAATTGATGCAAGGGACGAGAGTATTATACTCCCATTATTTAAATCACTAGTGAGGCCATATCTTGAATACTGTGTGCAATTTTGGGCACCATATTACAGAAAGGATATCTTGGAGCTAGAAAAGGTTCAGAGGCGGGCGACCAAACTAATCAACGGCATGGAGACGCTGGAATATGAGGAAAGGCTTGCAAGGCTAGACAAGTTTACATTGGAAAAGAGGAGACTAAGAGGGGACATGATCAACATCTATACATATATAAGGGGTCAATACACAGAGCTCGGGAGGGTCCTGTTTTCTATAATATCAGCACAGAAGACACGTGGTCACTCACTTAGGTTAGTGGAGAGGAGTTTCCGCACATTGAGGTGAAAAGGTTTTTCACAGTAAGGACAATATGTGTTTGGAATTCCCTGCCTGAGAGAGTAGTAACAGCGAACTCAGTCAACACCTTTAAGAATGGGTTAGATAAATTCCTATTGGATAAAGATATTCAGGGTTATGGTGCGTAGGCACGCATTACAGTTACTATAACTACTACTAACGTAAAAATAACTGGTCTTATAATAAGACTACATAGGAGACCACAAATAGGTTGAACTCGATGGACAATTGTCTTTTTTCAACCTTAGTTACTGAGAAATTGCTGACAAGTTCTGAGTTCAGCTCTATCCTCATGAAAAATCAAATAGGGGTTCTTGTGAGACAAGGCCCCCAATTCCGAAACACGCCGTGCCAAAGCCAAGGCCAATAGTGTGACGGTTTTCCATGTAAGAAACTTTACATCCACCTCCTGTAAAGGCTCAAACCAATCCGATTGCAGAAAATGCAACACCACGTTAAGATCCCAAGGTGCTATGGGAGGCACAAAGGGTGGTTGGATGTGCAGAACTCCTTACAAGAAGGTCTGAACCTCAGGAAGGGATGACAACGGTTTCTGGAAGAAAATGGACAAGGCCGAAATCTGGACCTTTATGGAGTCCAGACGCAGACCCACATCCATACCAGACTGCAGAAAAAGCAGAAGATGACCCAGCTGAAATTCTACCGCAGGAAATTTCCTGTTCTCACACCAAGAGACGTATTTTCTCCAAATCCGGTGGCAATGTTTAGACGTTACCCTTTTCCTGGCTTGGATCAAGGTAGGAATTACCTTGTCCGGAATCCCTTTCCGGGCTATAATTTGACGCTCAACCTCCATGCTGTCAAACACAGCCGAGGTAAGTCTTGATAGATGAATGGCCCCTGTTGTAGAAGATCCTCCCAAAGAGGCAGAGGCCACAGGTCCTCCAGAAGTAGTTCCAGTAGATCTGCATACCAAGCCTTTCTTGGCCAATCCGGAGCAATGAGAATTGCTTGAACCCTTTCCCTTTTTATTCTTTTCAGAATTCTTGGGATCAACGGAAGTGGTTGAAAGACATACACCATCTGGTAGACCCACGGAGTCACCAGAGCATCCACCGCCACCGCCTGTGGGTCTCTTGACCTGGAGAAATACCGCTGGAGCTTCTTGTTGAGATGAGAAGCCATCATGTCAAGGGGCATAGAGGGAGGAGCCAGTGCACACTATTGATTTCTTAAAGTGCCCAAGGCTCCTAGTGGACCCGTCTATACCCCATGGTACTAATGTGGACCCCAGTATCCTCTAGGACGTAAGAGAAAAAATTGTGCAATGAGAATTTTTAGTTTTCAATTGCAATGCATTTTCATGACTCATCATGCCACCTGGAGAAAATGATCACTTATGAAAAACTGGGCTTTTAGGGAAAGCAGTTTTTCGGAAAGTGATAACTTTCCCCTCTGAAGCCGGTGTACCCCCTGCTGTATGGCTGCAGCACCCAACCCCAATCCTCTCCCGCCACACCGTTCAAATCCCCCACCGCCACCTGTGTCCCCCTGGCCGTGTAACCCCACCCCAAAACCAGGGTCGCACTTCCCCCGCGAGCACCTGTGTGGTCTGTGCCCACGGCCGCACTTCCCCCACCATCAGATGTGTCTGTCTCCCGGCTTCAGCCACCCCCTCTGCCGGCACCTATGTTGTCACCTGGCTGCAGCCGCATCTCCCCCGCCGGCATCTTTTGTGTGTCCAGGTACAGCAGCGCTCCCCAGTGCAGCGGCTGCAGAAGGGATCACTGCAGCCGCTGCACAAATATCAAGTACCCGGGCAGCCTGGCTGGTAGTATCCCTGCAGTCGTGTACACTGACACTCCCCCCCCCCTCCTACTCATCATATTGCCAGGTCTGCACTCACTGCAGCCGCGGTGCTCCCCCCCCCCTCCCCTCTGCATAAGCTGTTCACTATCTCAGGATGGCTAACGGTTTCCCTTTCAAACTCCAAAAAAAAAAATGGTGTGACCTGCTGTTCTGTGCCTACTCCCTACATATTTGGAAGACTTCGACCTGGACCAAGTCCCCATTGACATTTTGCCTTTGGACCCTCTCTAAGGAGAGATTTCTTCACACCGTGGAAGTTTCATTGCTTCACCAATCGAGGAAAAGCCATTTGCGTACGCAGATCCACTTAAATACCTTGAGAGACGCTGGTGGTAACTATTATTCACGGTTGTGACTTGCTTGGGCCCCTAGGGACCGAGGGGACTGTTTATCGGGACAGGTTTACTTAACTTTTCTTCCATTATGACCATAGAAAATTGGGAGGATCACTACTCACTTCATGCATTAATGTTTTTTTAATTTATTTTATTAGTGTGCAATGCATACAGTTTTTACATTTTGCTCAATTTTATCTCATTAAATTGTGATTCATTGTGACCTACCTTCTCATTTGTGACCTACAAGTGCTTTACTTTTCTGTTTTCCCATTTTTGTTTGGGGTCTGACCAACCCCTATTTGTATACAGCTGCTGTGGTGAACCACCTCATCTAGCGCCAGGAGTAAAATTACCTCAGGGTAATTTTTTTCTTTTATCTACTTTTGCATTACGAAAAAAAATGCTTTTCCGGAGTTTGATGAATGTCACAATTTCTACATCTCCTGTGGAGTGTAGAAATTGTGACTTTTAAAGGATAATGAATATGCCCCATAATCTCCAATTTATCACTTTTTAAGGCTTAATACATTTGGGCCCTTCTCCTGTGAGGTCAGCAGATGACCACATCCTCATGCAGATAATGATCATCTGCCATAAAGATTTCTGAGTGCAATCGAAAATAATTAAACTAATTTGGAACAGCTATTCCTTGGGCATGATTACCAGTGGCGGATTTTACCTATGGGCTGCATTAAAATCTGCATGCGCAAACCCTGGCTTTTATGGACTGCAGCCGATACAGTCCTTAGAAGTCAGGGCTTTGCGCATGCACAGGCAAGCCACCGCTTGACTGCACATGTGGGGACCTGGAACCTGGCCAGCAGCAGCCTCCTCCTCCTTAACCACTTAACTGATGATTTTTCCCTTCAAAAGTATTAACAACATTATTTTTTAAAATGTATTTTATTTAATAAAGTTGAAAAAGTATTTTTTAAAATATTTAAACATTATATTATGCACATCTGCAGAACGGATCTCCTCGTCAAAAACCGGGGGACAGGGTGGGACAGCGCAGCCGCATGAAATCTGACCATGCCAGTTAAGTGGTTTTTAAAGGTAGGAGCTACCGCTGATGCTTACCATTTAGGATGGGAGGCGTGACATGCTAATATCAGTATTCTCACAATGAAGCCAATATTACTGATTGCGTGTCCAGCTTTCATCTGGTTAAATGTCAAGGAAGTAGCTACCATAGGTGCAGGCAGTGCAGCTGCTATGGGGCCCAGAGCTGAAAGGGTCCCATCTTTCCTGTCAGTTACATGTGTTATATACATCTTTTGACATTGGGTGGTACGCAGGGCCGGCGCTACCATTAGGCAGCTGCCTAGGAGCGCCGGCCGCTGGAGGGCGGCACTTAGTCAGCAGCACAACATGAGCAATGAGCGGCCGCCACTGTCCCCCTTCCCCGCAACCCACAACACCAGTTTTGTTTTTGTGTTTCTGCGGGTTCCGGAGGGGCGGGAGGATTGAGGATAAGCGCCGGCTATTAATTAGAGGCAGCAGCCGCCCGCCCCTCAACCATCACTGCCGCCCGCCAGCAGCAGCAACGGGAGCAGTGCCTCCCCGCCAGAAGCAGCAGCCAAGCAATGTAAACCGGACGTCCGGACGTCATGAGCCGGGAGATGACAGCAGCGGGGAGAAGTAATCCCTCCACTACTTCCTTGCCAGCGGTAAAATGCAGCCGCCCCTTTGATGCAGCTGACCCTGCCTGGAGTCACACCCCGGGGAAGAGGTAATGACCAAAGTCTGCCGACCTGGATGGGGGAGGAGAGGGATTGGATTTATGTATGGAGACCGTGTAAATATGGATGTATGTATATATGGAGGAAGTGTATGTGTGGGTGGAGATAGATATATATTTTATATATATATATATATATATATAGGCAGAGTGTAGCTGTATGTATGTAGGCAGTGTATGGATGTATATATGTGCGTATGTATGGAGGCAGTGTATGGATGGATGTGTTAATGTACGGAGACAGTGTATGTACGTACGTACGTACGTACGTACGTACGTACGTACGTACGGAGGCAGTGTATGGATGTATATATGTACGTCTGTACGGAGGCAGTGTATGGATGTATATATGTACGTATGAACGGAGGCAGTGTATGGATGTATATATGTATGTATGAACGGAGGCAGTGTATGGATGTATATATGTATGTATGTGTGGAGGCAGTGTATTGATGTATGTTTGTATGTATGAGAGAGGCAGTGTATGGATGTATATACTGTATGCAATGCATGTATGAAAGCATCAGTGTATGGCTGTATCTATGTATGAAAGGGGCAGTGTATGCATGTATATATGCATGTATGTATGTATGTATGAGAAAGGCAGTGTATGTACAGTATGTATGCATGTATGTATGACAGGGGCAGTGCATGGATGTATATACAGTATGAGAGAGGCAGTGTATGTATGAGAGAGGCAGTGTATGTATGTATGTAGGTATGAGAGGCAGATTACGGATGTATATATGTATGAAAGGGGAAGTGTATGTATGAGAGAGGCAGTGTATGGATATACGGTATATGTATGAAAGGGGCTATGTATGTATGTATGTATGTATGTATGTATGCATGAGAGAGGCTATGTATGTATGTATGTATGTATGAGAGACAGAATGAAATAGAAAGAGATAGGCTGCTGGGTAGGGTGCCAGGATCTAGAAGGGGGTGCCACTGAGTGTACCCATCAAATAATTTAGGCTGTCTTTGAGCGATACATCTTGTCATACTCAATGCAGTCAGACGGCTGGGAAACGTATAAGACACCGCCTCTGCGCTTTCACCTTACTGACTGGGAAAGTGGTAATTGATGGTGAGATGAGGGCCACTAGGCAGAAGTTTTGCCTAGGGTGACAAGAAACCTTGCACCGGCCCTGGTGGTACGTAGAGGTCCTTTCAAACTTTTTCCTTGGGGCCTGCAATATATCTAGGTATGCCCCTGGACCTGCTCATTGTAGTATGGTATAAAATGAACTGGAGGGCATTTTAATGTTATATAATATGAACCGGGGCACTGTAATGAGGCACAATATGAACGGGGAGCACTATATATCATAATGTGGATTGGGGGTACTTTGCAGCATAATGTGTACTGGCAGCTCTGAAATGTGACATAGGGTGAACTTAAGCACTACTGCGATTCATAAAAGAAACTAGGGCACTGCTATGGGGCATAACATTAAATAAGGTTCTACTATGGTTCAGAAAATGAACTAGGGCACTATTATAGGGCATAAAACTAACAACTGCTGCAGAGAAGTGTCTCTCTAGAAGCATTGGGACGGGGGACCCTTCAAAATGTTGTTATGGGGCCCACAAAGTTCTGGCTATGCCCCTGTTAAATGCTGTAGGTAACTGCGCTACTTTAGGGAAGCCCACGTCTCTAAAACCATGAGATGCAGATGACGGGTTCCAAACTACACTCTGTACTTACAATATGCAAATTAGCTACTCCCACAGGAAATTACATTTCTAAGAAACTCCAAATAATTGGCAAACTTTTCAGTCACTGCCCCATCCACTGGCATTTAGTGAATGACTAGTTCAGCCAGTCAAAATGATGGAAAATATAACAGTAATGTTCGCGCCTGAATGGGACAACACTTGGAATACTCGGTCAGGCGTCATCTAGTGGCTGCCGCTGCGATAAACATTTTAATCCCCCCATAGAGGTGATGAGCAGCGTTAGCTTTTTATTATATAAGATAAGGGTTTGGGTGACACACAGCACCCACATATAGACCTACGGTCTCACTCAGCAATGGACACAGGAATATTTTGAAGCACCAGTTCTTATGGACAGCATGCAAATGAGCCACTCAGAGTGGGTAGTGATATTTAGATTACCCAGAAATCTATTCTGCTCTTGAAGTAACTTACTCGCATTGAAGCTGCTAAGTATCTCTTCTGCATTTTCTAAAATATTTTATTCACGTTCTAGGCATTCGTGCTTCCACTGCAGACCCGGGATTTCCCAAGAACGCCAGCACTAATGACCCTGAAGTAAAGAAAGCAGCGAGGACAACTGTCTATGCTTATAACAACATGTCCAATGATAGTTTTCTGTTCAAAGAGCTGGAGATAGAGAAAGCCATGATACAGGTGAGAACTTGGTGTTGCTATCCCAGTCTATTGCTTGATATAAAAAAAAGTCAAACAACATCACATAGGTAAATATATATTTTTAGGTTGTAAAAGGAATAAAATACCTACTAAGAACAAGAATAGCAAGAACAGTCTGTAAGAAAAACATGAAGGACATCTTGGATGAATGTGACTTCCAACAAAGAAAGCCCCTGAAACAGGTATTAGGTGCTGTATATTTATCATTGGAGGGGAGATGTATCAAGCCTTGGATAAGGTGAAGTAGTTGCCCAAAACAACTAAACAGCTTCTAACTATCATTTCACTGACTGCCAGATAAATGACAGATGCTCTCAAAAGATAGCACTTAAGCTATTGGGATAGTATTTTATATAAGGTTTATTGTGTGTTGAGTTATGATGCTTTGTTCACATTAGTGGTAACAGTTGTATGATCATAGGCATTTCTATAATGGGTGCAGTGTACACTGCGCCCATAGAGTATACCTACCCCTCCAGAGTCCCGCGGCAACGGCTCTGCAGTGCGGGCACAAATCACTTGGAAAATGGGCACTGCAGCCATTTCCGAGTAATTTGCGCATGCGCACTGGAGGTGTCCCCAGGAACAAGACGTGGGCGCCATGTTCCCGGAGACCTGCATAGACGCAGTAGGCTCTGGCTTTAAGCCAGTCTACTAGCTGCCAGAGAGCAGGGGGCCCGCAATGGAGACTGCACGCGGGTTTCATCCTCTCTTAAAATGCCCCTGTGTATAATGAACAGAGTTAATCACTGTAAAAAGGAGATTCCATTACTGGTGGAATTACCCTTATCAGGTGATGCAGAATGGGGCTGGATGTGCAGAATGGAGCTGCTGCACATACCCAGTGGCAGTAGATTTCCTTACCAAGGGCCTAACTCAGCATGGATCGCAAAATCAAAATCTTTCTCTAATGGGCAAAACCATGTGCACTGCAGGTGGGGCACATGTAACATGTGCAGGGAGAGTTAGATTTGGGTGGGTTACATTGTTTCTGCACAGGATAAATACTGGCTGCTTTATTTTTACGCTGCAATTTAGATTTCAGTTTGAACACACCCCACCCAAATTTATAGTAACACTCTCTGCACATGTTACATCTGCCCCACTTGCAGTGCAACATGGTTTGCCCATTAGAAAAAGATTTTGCTTTTGCGATCCATGCTGAATTAGGCCCCAAGTCTGTTGTGTGTGTCTCTGTGGATCTGAGTGCTCAATCATCGCACCAGAGAGAAAATCTGGTAAGTGGCTTACCGTGATCATTAGGCCTGCATACAGTATCTCTGAAGAGTAGTCTTATTTTTTTTAAATGAGTCATTTCTAAACATTCTTAAAGGATATAACAACACAAAGAAAAAATAATAATAAAAAAAACAAATGCAGCAGAGACAGAAAAACAAATGTGTCTTAAATAGTGACATTAGGCAGTGCAAATAAATAAAGTAATGGTCATAATAAGCAAAACAGGATATACAACAAACCCCATGGTAAATAAATAGAATATGCCATGAATCCGAAGTCGTGTTTGCGGAGACTGAAGATAAATAGGGGTATAAGAGGCACTCAAACCGAGTTAAAAAATAGTTTACATACCCTGCAAGTACTGTATATATTCTGAATTAGATAACTGCACAACGGAGCAGAAACAATACAAAAATTTAGAACATCCACATCTGCTATAATATAAAATAATCAAATGCACCCAAAGCATCCCCATAACCCATACTTGCCTACTCTCCCGGAATGGCCGGGAGGCTCCCGAAAAACGGGTGACCCTCCCGGCCCCCCGGAAGAGCAGGCAAGTCTCCCGATATCCGCGGGTCACCCCCTGCCCGCCGCCCACTTAACGAGTAAAGTGGGCGGCCCGGGCAGGCGATGACGCGATTCTTGTTGAATCGCGTCATCGTAACCACGCCCCCTGCTGTATAATGCCGGTAATCGCGGCATTACACAGTGGGGGCGTGGCTTAAATGACGCAGTCCAGAAGCCACGCCCCGTTCCGCCTCTGGCCCGCCGCCCTGTCACGTCACCTCACTGCCCGCCCCCCCTGCTGAGCCGACGGGCTGCTCTCTCCCGGAGAGAGCAGCCCAGAAGTCGGCAACTATGCCATAACACCACCCCACACCCCCAGACACACACACACCCTGTATATCCTAACTACAACCTAGGTATACTTGGATCTATCATCCCTGACGACACTAAACTACAGTACCTAAGAACCCCTTTACACTCAGTTTAAATAAAGGATGGTAAAACGATATAAATGACGAGGGCAGTAATCTGATTCCTAGGCTAGGCAAGGCCCAGTTCTCTGGCACAATAAGAAAGTGGAGTTCCTCCCACATGAAACACTTGGCATTGCACTGAGAAAAATCATAAAAGAAAACAGAATGTACAAATACAAATCAGTAAGTAAAATTAAAAAAAGAGAATAGAAAAAGCATTTAAACAATGAGACAGAACGATTGGCTTCAGAGAACTAATCCGGCCAGGCCTCAGCCTCTTGCAAGGATGTAAATAAATGAACAGTCCTATCCCAGCCCACACGAGGATTAGCAGTGAAGAACAAGGAGTACTGTAACAACAAATCCTGGAGCTCCAACATATCCAATATAATTGGAGAACGGATCCTAGGAATCGAAACTCCCAGGAAGAGAATAGCTGTCAAACTCAGATATAATATAACACCTATTGGGAAGGATACATTCAAAATAGAGATGAGCGCCTGAAATTTTTCGGGTTTTGTGTTTTGGTTTTGGGTTCGGTTCCGCGGCCGTGTTTTGGGTTCGAACGCGTTTTGGCAAAACCTCACCGAATTTTTTTTGTCGGATTCGGGTGTGTTTTGGATTCGGGTGTTTTTTTCAAAAAACACTAAAAAACAGCTTAAATCATAGAATTTGGGGGTCATTTTGATCCCAAAGTATTATTAACCTCAAAAACCATAATTTACACTCATTTTCAGTCTATTCTGAATACCTCACACCTCACAATATTATTTTTAGTCCTAAAATTTGCACCGAGGTCGCTGTGTGAGTAAGATAAGCGACCCTAGTGGCCGACACAAACACCGGGCCCATCTAGGAGTGGCACTGCAGTGTCACGCAGGATGTCCCTTCCAAAAAACCCTCCCCAAACAGCACATGACGCAAAGAAAAAAAGAGGCGCAATGAGGTAGCTGTGTGAGTAAGATTAGCGACCCTAGTGGCCGACACAAACACCGGGCCCATCTAGGAGTGGCACTGCAGTGTCACGCAGGATGGCCCTTCCAAAAAACCCTCCCCAAACAGCACATGACGCAAAGAAAAAAAGAGGCGCAATGAGGTAGCTGTGTGAGTAAGATTAGCGACCCTAGTGGCCGACACAAACACCGGGCCCATCTAGGAGTGGCACTGCAGTGTCACGCAGGATGTCCCTTCCAAAAAACCCTCCCCAAACAGCACATGACGCAAAGAAAAAAAGAGGCGCAATGAGGTAGCTGTGTGAGTAAGATTAGCGACCCTAGTGGCCGACACAAACACCGGGCCCATCTAGGAGTGGCACTGCAGTGTCACGCAGGATGTCCCTTCCAAAAAACCCTCCCCAAACAGCACATGACGCAAAGAAAAAAAGAGGCGCAATGAGGTAGCTGACTGTGTGAGTAAGATTAGCGACCCTAGTGGCCGACACAAACACCGGGCCCATTTAGGAGTGGCACTGCAGTGTCACGCAGGATGTCCCTTCCAAAAAACCCTCCCCAATCAGCACATGATGCAAAGAAAAAGAAAAGAAAAAAGAGGTGCAAGATGGAATTGTCCTTGGGCCCTCCCACCCACCCTTATGTTGTATAAACAAAACAGGACATGCACACTTTAACCAACCCATCATTTCAGTGACAGGGTCTGCCACACGACTGTGACTGATATGACGGGTTGGTTTGGACCCCCCCCAAAAAAGAAGCAATTAATCTCTCCTTGCACAAACTGGCTCTACAGAGGCAAGATGTCCACCTCATCATCCCCCTCCGATATATCACCGTGTACATCCCCCTCCTCACAGATTATCAATTCGTCCCCACTGGAATCCACCATCTCAGCTCCCTGTGTACTTTGTGGAGGCAATTGCTGCTGGTCAATGTCTCCGCGGAGGAATTGATTATAATTCATTTTAATGAACATCATCTTCTCCACATTTTCTGGATGTAACCTCGTACGCCGATTGCTGACAAGGTGAGCGGCGGCACTAAACACTCTTTCGGAGTACACACTTGTGGGAGGGCAACTTAGGTAGAATAAAGCCAGTTTGTGCAAGGGCCTCCAAATTGCCTCTTTTTCCTGCCAGTATAAGTACGGACTGTGTGACGTGCCTACTTGGATGCGGTCACTCATATAATCCTCCACCATTCTATCAATGTTGAGAGAATCATATGCAGTGACAGTAGACGACATGTCCGTAATCGTTGTCAGGTCCTTCAGTCCGGACCAGATGTCAGCATCAGCAGTCGCTCCAGACTGCCCTGCATCACCGCCAGCGGGTGGGCTCGGAATTCTGAGCCTTTTCCTCGCACCCCCAGTTGCGGGAGAATGTGAAGGAGGAGATGTTGACAGGTCGCGTTCCGCTTGACTTGACAATTTTGTCACCAGCAGGTCTTTCAACCCCAGCAGACTTGTGTCTGCCGGAAAGAGAGATCCAAGGTAGGCTTTAAATCTAGGATCGAGCACGGTGGCCAAAATGTAGTGCTCTGATTTCAACAGATTGACCACCCGTGAATCCTTGTTAAGCGAATTAAGGGCTCCATCCACAAGTCCCACATGCCTAGCGGAATCGCTCCGTGTTAGCTCCTCCTTCAATGTCTCCAGCTTCTTCTGCAAAAGCCTGATGAGGGGAATGACCTGACTCAGGCTGGCAGTGTCTGAACTGACTTCACGTGTGGCAAGTTCAAAGGGCATCAGAACCTTGCACAACGTTGAAATCATTCTCCACTGCGCTTGAGACAGGTGCATTCCACCTACTATATCGTGCTCAATTGTATAGGCTTGAATGGCCTTTTGCTGCTCCTCCAACCTCTGAAGCATATAGAGGGTTGAATTCCACCTCGTTACCACTTCTTGCTTCAGATGATGGCAGGGCAGGTTCAGTAGTTTTTGGTGGTGCTCCAGTCTTCTGTACGTGGTGCCTGTACGCCGAAAGTGTCCCGCAATTCTTCTGGCCACCGACAGCATCTCTTGCACGCCCCTGTCGTTTTTTAAAAAATTCTGCACCACCAAATTCAAGGTATGTGCAAAACATGGGACGTGCTGGAATTTGCCCATATTTAATGCACACACAATATTGCTGGCGTTGTCCGATGCCACAAATCCACAGGAGAGTCCAATTGGGGTAAGCCATTCCGCGATGATCTTCCTCAGTTGCCGTAAGAGGTTTTCAGCTGTGTGCGTATTCTGGAAAGCGGTGATACAAAGCGTAGCCTGCCTAGGAAAGAGTTGGCGTTTGCGAGATGCTGCTACTGGTGCCGCCGCTGCTGTTCTTGCGGCGGGAGTCCATACATCTACCCAGTGGGCTGTCACAGTCATATAGTCCTGACCCTGCCCTGCTCCACTTGTCCACATGTCCGTGGTTAAGTGGACATTGGGTACAGCTGCATTTTTTAGGACACTGGTGACTCTTTTTCTGAGGTCTGTGTACATTTTCGGTATCGCCTGCCTAGAGAAATGGAACCTAGATGGTATTTGGTACCGGGGACACAGTACCTCCAACAAGTCTCTAGTTGGCTCTGCAGTAATGATGGATACCGGAACCACGTTTCTCACCACCCAGGATGCCAAGGCCTCAGTTATCCGCTTTGCAGTAGGATGACTGCTGTGATATTTCATCTTCCTCGCAAAGGACTGTTGGACAGTCAATTGCTTGGTGGAAGTAGTAAAAGTGGTCTTACGACTTCCCCTCTGGGATGACCATCGACTCCCAGCAGCAACAACAGCAGCGCCAGCAGCAGTAGGCGTTACACGCAAGGATGCATCGGAGGAATCCCAGGCAGGAGAGGAATCGTCAGAATTGCCAGTGACATGGCCTGCTGGACTATTGGCATTCCTGGGGAAGGAGGAAATTGACACTGAGGGAGTTGGTGGGGTGGTTTGCGTGAGCTTGGTTACAAGAGGAAGGGATTTACTGGTCAGTGGACTGCTTCCGCTGTCACCCAAAGTTTTTGAACTTGTCACTGACTTATTATGAATGCGCTGCAGGTGACGTATAAGGGAGGATGTTCCGAGGTGGTTAACGTCCTTACCCCTACTTATTACAGCTTGACAAAGGGAACACACGGCTTGACACCTGTTGTCCGCATTTCTGGTGAAATACCTCCACACCGAAGAGCTGATTTTTTTGGTATTTTCACCAGGCATGTCAACGGCCATATTCCTCCCACGGACAACAGGTGTCTCCCCGGGTGCCTGACTTAAACAAACCACCTCACCATCAGAATCCTCCTGGTCAATTTCCTCCCCAGCGCCAGCAACACCCATATCCTCCTCATCCTGGTGTACTTCAACACTGACATCTTCAATCTGACTATCAGGAACTGGACTGCGGGTGCTCCTTCCAGCACTTGCAGGGGGCGTGCAAATGGTGGAAGGCGCATGCTCTTCACGTCCAGTGTTGGGAAGGTCAGGCATCGCAACCGACACAATTGGACTCTCCTTGTGGATTTGGGATTTCGAAGAATGCACAGTTCTTTGCTGTGCTGCTTTTGCCAGCTTGAGTCTTTTCATTTTTCTAGCGAGAGGCTGAGTGCTTCCATCCTCATGTGAAGCTGAACCACTAGCCATGAACATAGGCCAGGGCCTCAGCCGTTCCTTGCCACTCCGTGTGGTAAATGGCATATTGGCAAGTTTACGCTTCTCCTCCGACAATTTTATTTTAGGTTTTGGAGTCCTTTTTTTACTGATATTTGGTGTTTTGGATTTGACATGCTCTGTACTATGACATTGGGCATCGGCCTTGGCAGACGACGTTGCTGGCATTTCATCGTCTCGGCCATGACTAGTGGCAGCAGCTTCAGCACGAGGTGGAAGTGGATCTTGATCTTTCCCTAATTTTGGAACCTCAACATTTTTGTTCTCCATATTTTAATAGGCACAACTAAAAGGCACCTCAGGTAAACAATGGAGATGGATACTAGTATACAATTATGGACTGCCTGCCGAGTGCAGACACAGAGGTAGCCACAGCCGTGAACTACCGTACTGTACTGTGTCTGCTGCTAATATAGACTGGTTGATAAAGAGATGTCTATGTAACTATGTATGTATAAAGAAGAAAGAAAAAAAAACCACGGTTAGGTGGTATACAATTATGGACGGACTGCCTGCCGAGTGCAGACACAGAGGTAGCCACAGCCGTGAACTACCGTACTGTACTGTGTCTGCTGCTAATATAGACTGGTTGATAAAGAGATGTCTATGTAACTATGTATGTATAAAGAAGAAAGAAAAAAAAAACCACGGTTAGGTGGTATACAATTATGGACGGACTGCCTGCCGAGTGCAGACACAGAGGTAGCCACAGCCGTGAACTACCGTACTGTACTGTGTCTGCTGCTAATATAGACTGGTTGATAAAGAGATGTCTATGTAACTATGTATGTATAAAGAAGAAAGAAAAAAAAACCACGGTTAGGTGGTATACAATTATGGACGGACTGCCTGCCGAGTGCAGACACAGAGGTAGCCACAGCCGTGAACTACCGTACTGTACTGTGTCTGCTGCTAATATAGACTGGTTGATAAAGAGATGTCTATGTAACTATGTATGTATAAAGAAGAAAGAAAAAAAAACCACGGTTAGGTGGTATACAATTATGGACGGACTGCCTGCCGAGTGCAGACACAGAGGTAGCCACAGCCGTGAACTACCGTACTGTACTGTGTCTGCTGCTAATATAGACTGGTTGATAAAGAGATGTCTATGTAACTATGTATGTATTAAGAAGAAAGAAAAAAAAACCACGGTTAGGTGGTATACAATTATGGACGGACTGCCTGCCGAGTGCAGACACAGAGGTAGCCACAGCCGTGAACTACCGTACTGTACTGTGTCTGCTGCTAATATAGACTGGTTGATAAAGAGATGTCGTAGTAGTATGTATGTATAAAGAAGAAAAAAAAACCACGGTTAGGTGGTATACAATTATGGACGGACTGCCTGCCGAGTGCAGACACAGAGGTAGCCACAGCCGTGAACTACCGTACTGTGTCTGCTGCGACTGGATGATAAATGATATAAAAAATATATATATATCACTACTGCAGCCGGACAGGTATATATTATATATTATATAGGAGGAAATTGACACTGAGGGAGTTGGTGGGGTGGTTTGCGTGAGCTTGGTTACAAGAGGAAGGGATTTACTGGTCAGTGGACTGCTTCCGCTGTCACCCAAAGTTTTTGAACTTGTCACTGACTTATTATGAATGCGCTGCAGGTGACGTATAAGGGAGGATGTTCCGAGGTGGTTAACGTCCTTACCCCTACTTATTACAGCTTGACAAAGGGAACACACGGCTTGACACCTGTTGTCCGCATTTCTGGTGAAATACCTCCACACCGAAGAGCTGATTTTTTTGGTATTTTCACCAGGCATGTCAACGGCCATATTCCTCCCACGGACAACAGGTGTCTCCCCGGGTGCCTGACTTAAACAAACCACCTCACCATCAGAATCCTCCTGGTCAATTTCCTCCCCAGCGCCAGCAACACCCATATCCTCCTCATCCTGGTGTACTTCAACACTGACATCTTCAATCTGACTATCAGGAACTGGACTGCGGGTGCTCCTTCCAGCACTTGCAGGGGGCGTGCAAATGGTGGAAGGCGCATGCTCTTCACGTCCAGTGTTGGGAAGGTCAGGCATCGCAACCGACACAATTGGACTCTCCTTGTGGATTTGGGATTTCGAAGAATGCACAGTTCTTTGCTGTGCTGCTTTTGCCAGCTTGAGTCTTTTCAGTTTTCTAGCGAGAGGCTGAGTGCTTCCATCCTCATGTGAAGCTGAACCACTAGCCATGAACATAGGCCAGGGCCTCAGCCATTCCTTGCCACTCCGTGTGGTAAATGGCATATTGGCAAGTTTACGCTTCTCCTCCGACAATTTTATTTTAGGTTTTGGAGTCCTTTTTTTACTGATATTTGGTGTTTTGGATTTGACATGCTCTGTACTATGACATTGGGCATCGGCCTTGGCAGACGACGTTGCTGGCATTTCATCGTCTCGGCCATGACTAGTGGCAGCAGCTTCAGCACGAGGTGGAAGTGGATCTTGATCTTTCCCTAATTTTGGAACCTCAACATTTTTGTTCTCCATATTTTAATAGGCACAACTAAAAGGCACCTCAGGTAAACAATGGAGATGGATACTAGTATACAATTATGGACTGCCTGCCGAGTGCAGACACAGAGGTAGCCACAGCCGTGAACTACCGTACTGTACTGTGTCTGCTGCTAATATAGACTGGTTGATAAAGAGATGTCTATGTAACTATGTATGTATAAAGAAGAAAGAAAAAAAAACCACGGTTAGGTGGTATACAATTATGGACGGACTGCCTGCCGAGTGCAGACACAGAGGTAGCCACAGCCGTGAACTACCGTACTGTACTGTGTCTGCTGCTAATAATATAGACTGGTTGATAAAGAGATGTCGTAGTAGTATGTATGTATAAAGAAGAAAGAAAAAAAAACCACGGTTAGGTGGTATACAATTATGGACGGACTGCCTGCCGAGTGCAGACACAGAGGTAGCCACAGCCGTGAACTACCGTACTGTACTGTGTCTGCTGCTAATATAGACTGGTTGATAAAGAGATGTCTATGTAACTATGTATGTATAAAGAAGAAAGAAAAAAAAACCACGGTTAGGTGGTATACAATTATGGACGGACTGCCTGCCGAGTGCAGACACAGAGGTAGCCACAGCCGTGAACTACCGTACTGTACTGTGTCTGCTGCTAATATAGACTGGTTGATAAAGAGATGTCTATGTAACTATGTATGTATAAAGAAGAAAGAAAAAAAAACCACGGTTAGGTGGTATACAATTATGGACGGACTGCCTGCCGAGTGCAGACACAGAGGTAGCCACAGCCGTGAACTACCGTACTGTACTGTGTCTGCTGCTAATATAGACTGGTTGATAAAGAGATGTCTATGTAACTATGTATGTATAAAGAAGAAAGAAAAAAAAACCACGGTTAGGTGGTATACAATTATGGACGGACTGCCAGCCGAGTGCAGACACAGAGGTAGCCACAGCCGTGAACTACCGTACTGTACTGTGTCTGCTGCTAATATAGACTGGTTGATAAAGAGATGTCTATGTAACTATGTATGTATAAAGAAGAAAGAAAAAAAAACCACGGTTAGGTGGTATACAATTATGGACGGACTGCCTGCCGAGTGCAGACACAGAGGTAGCCACAGCCGTGAACTACCGTACTGTACTGTGTCTGCTGCTAATATAGACTGGTTGATAAAGAGATGTCTATGTAACTATGTATGTATAAAGAAGAAAGAAAAAAAAACCACGGTTAGGTGGTATACAATTATGGACGGACTGCCTGCCGAGTGCAGACACAGAGGTAGCCACAGCCGTGAACTACCGTACTGTACTGTGTCTGCTGCTAATATAGACTGGTTGATAAAGAGATGTCGTAGTAGTATGTATGTATAAAGAAGAAAAAAAAACCACGGTTAGGTGGTATACAATTATGGACGGACTGCCTGCCGAGTGCAGACACAGAGGTAGCCACAGCCGTGAACTACCGTACTGTGTCTGCTGCGACTGGATGATAAATGATATAAAAAATATATATATATCACTACTGCAGCCGGACAGGTATATATTATATATTATATAATGACGGACCTGCTGGACACTGTCTGTCAGCAGAATGAGTTTTATTTTTATAGAATAAAAAAAAAAAAAACACACAAGTGAAGTCACACGACGAGTGTTTAACTTTTTCAGGCAATCACAATATAAGTATACTACTAACTATACTGGTGGTCAGTGTGGTCAGGTCACTGGTCAGTCACACTGGCAGTGGCACTCCTGCAGCAAAAGTGTGCACTGTTTAATTTTAATATAATATTATGTACTCCTGGCTCCTGCTATAACCTATAACTGGCACTGCAGTGCTCCCCAGTCTCCCCCACAATTATAAGCTGTGTGAGCTGAGCAGTCAGACAGATATATAATATATATAGATGATGCAGCACACTGGGCTGAGCCTGAGCAGTGCACACAGATATGGTATGTGACTGAGTCACTGTGTGTATCGCTTTTTTCAGGCAGAGAACGGATATATTAAATAAACTGCACTGTCTGGTGGTCACTCACTATATAATATTATGTACTCCTGGCTCCTGCTATAACCTATAACTGGCACTGCAGTGCTCCCCAGTCTCCCCCACAATTATAAGCTGTGTGAGCTGAGCAGTCAGACAGATATATAATATATATAGATGATGCAGCACACTGGGCTGAGCCTGAGCAGTGCACACAGATATGGTATGTGACTGAGTCACTGTGTGTATCGCTTTTTTCAGGCAGAGAACGGATATATTAAATAAACTGCACTGTCTGGTGGTCACTCACTAGTAAACTCTCTGCACTCTCTACACTTCTACAGTACTCCTCCTAGTCCTAAACTCCAGTAAATCTCTCTCTCTTATAATCTAAATGGAGAGGACGCCAGCCACGTCCTCTCCCTATCAATCTCAATGCACGTGTGAAAATGGCGGCGACGCGCGGCTCCTTATATAGAATCCGAGTCTCGCGATAGAATCCGAGCCTCGCGAGAATCCGACAGCGTCATGATGACGTTCGGGCGCGCTCGGGTTAACCGAGCAAGGCGGGAAGATCCGAGTCGCTCGGACCCGTGAAAAAAAACATGAAGTTCGGGCGGGTTCGGATTCAGAGAAACCGAACCCGCTCATCTCTAATTCAAAACCTGATATTTTGTAGAAAACGTGAGAACTGCTGATTTAGAAATTGGAAGCACAGCCACCTCCACCTCTTACCCAATCTTCTGAGGGATAGAGCAGGGAGAAAAGGATATCAACACATACCTCCCAACATGACCCTCTCCAGGAGGGACACAATGCTCTGCTCCTGGACTTCCCTCTTCATGTATGATTGCCATCACCTGTGCTGAAACACCTTTCTTATCCGTTATCCTGTTTAAAACAGGTGCCGGCAATCACAGAGAAAGAAAAAAAGTCCAGAAGCAGAGCATTCTGTCCCTCCTGGAGAGGGTCATGTTGGGAGGTATGTCAACATGCAGGTCTCCAAACATGTTGAGAAGCCTCTGGACAGAGGCATTACTAGACTGAAGGATCTGCTGCAGGGAGCTATACATACTTGCTTGGATTATACTAGAGATGAGCATGTTCGGTTCTCTGAGAACCGGTCCCCCCCCCCCCCCACGAACTTCACCCACTGAGTCCGGATCCAAGTCTGGCTCAGGTTTTCACGCCAGACTCGGAAAGCAGATCGAGGCAAAACGTCATCATCCCACTGTAGGATTCTCGCAGGTTTTGGATTCCAAATAAGGAGCCGCGCGTCGTCGCCATTTTCACTACAGTCCTGGAAAGTGTAGTGAGAGGACGTGTCTCCTCAGTGTCTGTGGGTGGCGACCTGCTCTTTTGTGTCATTCCAGTGGTGCTGTGTTGTGCTGCATCAGTCCAGTGGTGGTGTCTTGTGCTGCATCAGTCCAGTCACAGTGGTGGTGTCCTCTGCTGCCATAAGTCCAGTGCTGCTGTATAAATCCAGTCCAGTGGTGCTGTCTTGTGCTGCATCAGTCCAATGGTGGTGTCCTGTGCTGCCATAAGTCCAGTGGTGGTGTCCTGTGCTGCCATAAGTCCAGCGGTGCTGTCGTATAAGTCCAGTGGTGCTGTCGTACAAGTCCAGCGGTACTGCGGTAGAACATTCGCTGCCTGCCTTCCCAGTCAAGCAACGCACCTGCGCATTGCGGCCGCAGCGCATGTGCATTCCGGACCCGAACGCGCGGCAGCAAAAAATTGCAACGTGCAATCAGGTCGGAATTACCCCCTTAGACTTTCTTGGGGATTTGTGATATCGGACAACGCCACCAATATTGTGCGTGCATTACACCTGGGCAAATTCCAGCACGTCCCATGTTTTGCACATACAATTAATTTGGTGGTGCAGAATTTTTTTTTTTTAAATGACAGGGGCGTATCCGAAAAATTGTGGGCCACTTTCGACATTCAGCCACTGCACTGCCACTCCTAGATGGGCCAGGTGTTTGTGCCGCCCACATGGCTCGCTTAGCTTAGTCATACAGCTACCTCATTGCACCTCTTTTTCTTATTTGCATTATGTGCTGTTTGGGGCCTAGTTTTTAAAAGTGCCATCCTGTCTTACACTGCAGTGCCACTCTTAGATGGGCCAGGTGTTTGTGCCGCCTACTTGGGTCGCTTAGCTTAGTCATCCAGCTACCTCATTGCACCTCATTTTCTTCTTTGCATTATGTGTTATTTGGGGTATAGTTTTTAAAAGTGCCCATAGGCAAACGCAGGGGGGGTTTCCGGTTGCCCAGAAACCCCCTCCTCTTGGCAAGTGCCAAATTATGACAACAATACCATTGGTATATAATACAATTACTAAAGTCACTGCCGCATCATGCCCAGTGGTAGCAGTTTTTTCTATTAAGTTTGCTGTGTGTGTGGTTCTGAGCCCTCATTTAGTGCACTGGACCAAAGAGTAGCTGCCAGTAAGAAGAGACAGGTGCCTTACCATGAGGTTGGAGAATGTGTGTTTAGAAAGTGCAGTACTGGTTCTATAATGTTTGTGCATTTATTTATTATAGTATGTTTAACCTTTTCCTGACCACTTATCTTATTTATTTTATTGAAATATATTTGATTCAGCCGATACTATAGATCATTTATACTGTATTACATATTCCGCAGAGTGGAATATTTGCAGATTGCATTAGGAAACCCCCCACTAGAAATCCTGCGTTTGCCACTGGTGCCATCCTGTCTGACACTGCAGTGCCACTCCTAGATGGGCCAGGTGTTTGTGCCGCACACTTGGGTCGCTTAGCTTAGTCATCCAGCTACCTCATTGCACCTCATTTTCTGCTTTGCATCATGTGCTGTTTGGGGCCTAGTTTTTAAAAGTGCCATCCTGTCTGACACTGCAGTGCCACTGCTAGATGGGCCAGGTGTTTGTGCCGCCCACTTGGGTCACTTAGCTTAGTCATCCAGCGACCTCACTGAACCTCTTTTTTTCTTCTTTGCACTATGTGCTGTTAGGGGCCTAGTGCCACTCCTAGATGGGCCAGGTGTTTGTGCCGCCCACTTGGGTCGTTTAGCTTAGTCATCCAGCGACCTCCGTGCAACCTTTTGGCCTAAAAACAATATTGTGAGGTGTGAGGTGTTCAGAATAGACTGGAAATGAGTGAAAATTAATGTTATTGGAGTTAATAATACTGTAGGATCAAAATTACTCCAAAATTCTGTGATTTTAGCTGTGTGTTTTGTTTTTTTTTTTTTTAAATCATCCAGATCCAGATCCAAAACCAAAACACGAAAGGGTGGTTTTGGCAAATCCAATTCAGATCCAAAACACGAGCGGTTATCCAGATCCAAAACCAAAGCACAAAACCCGAAAAGTGCCCGCCGCACATCTAGATTATACAGTCACAGACAGATATGTAAGCACCAGGAAGTTGGAACAGATGTAGTATTTGGAATCTCCAGGATATACTGTATAATAGCAGGATAATGAGAATGGCTGCAAACACTTGAAGATGTCCTCGGGAAACTGAGGTCGGCAGAGGGTCACAGCTGGAGCAGAGGACAACACAGGAGCAGATGAGCAAAAAGACCACCTGGAGGGGAGGCCAGACGGCCAAGAGAACTGTTGAAGCAGGAGACAATGGAGCAGTACAGCCAGAGTACCACACTGACGCTATGAAAACAGGGAGAGCACCAGCCGTGAAGCAGCTCAGCAGCAAGACGGCGGTGGCTAACACAGCACCAGAGCTCACTAGCATAGGTTACATGAAGCTGGATAACACCACGTCATGCACGGTATCAAAATGGCTGCTCTCACCGTGTGCCACCCTTGGGAAAAGGAAGCCAGCAAGGAAGTCCCATCAAGAAGCAACCGGCGAGCAGGACTAGTGCCAGAACTGAAGAGCACATCAAGGAGGGAGTCCCCAGCTGCAGGAGCACAGAACCACAATGGAACGCAGAGACGCAGACACCGAGAAGAATTCCAAAATGGTGGTCATCTACAGCCTGCACTTCTCAAGTGGGTGGACATGGCAGTGGAGAGGCTGGCTGGGCCCAGGTACTTTTCAGGGGGCGTGGTCTAATCACAGGAGGTGCAGTCATGCCCCCTTAGAAAATAATACAGAAAAAAATTTATTTGAAGCACATCCCTGGTCACACTGCAGCTGCTACTGCCAGGTAATGGGGGACCTAGGCCCCTCCATTAGACCTGGGCACAGGTAATTAGTAGTGATGAGCGGATTCGAAGATTCGGTTTTGAGAACCGAGTAAAACCGAGTAAAACCGAATCCGCTCATCACTAGTAATTAGTACCCTCTCCACCGCCCCCCTTCTCGGTGCCACTGGGGGTGGACAGAAGTTAGAGTGTGGGTGAATAGCCGGCAACAGACCCAGGGCACCAGAGGCTACAGTTGGAGACTAGCAGGTAAGTTGTACTCCTCTGTACATCCACAGTAGCTAAGGACGGAGGCGTAAAAACCAGGCTACAGTAAGGAGGGAGACCCAGACACAGAACTTGTGAGTTTACACAAGGAAACACTGCTTAAAGAGCCCACTGCAGGGTAGCAGAGGTGACAGGAGGAGATACCCCAACAAATTATTTAGGCAGGTGAAGGAGTATCCAGATGAACAGAAGAGATTACAGGATAGCTGGCAAATGCTCCCTATGCCATGCTGCTCCAGGCCACGCCCCATCTGAAGTACTGTATTATATAAACTGCAGTTTGTTTGGGTCAAGCTATAGCTTGTTACTTGCTAATTATGTATCCTTCATGTGCTGGAGACAATCGTTCTAAAATCAAACATTTGGAAACCCCTCTTCAGAAATCTTGCATTTGGTCCTTAAAATAATATAATACATTGTGGTTTACTTTAATGGTGTACTAGGAAGACAAGAAGCCCATGGCTTTATGGATGCTAGGCTCATCTGACCAAGGTATTCCTACAGTCACCGGGGTCAAATAAAAAATAGGATTTTGATACCTACCGGTAAATCCTTTTCTCCTAGTCTGTAGAGGATGCTGGGGTCCACTTCAAGACCATGGGGTATAGACAGTTACGCAGGAGCCATGGGCACTCTTAAGACTTTTCAATGGGTATGAACTGGCTCCTCCCTCTATGCCCCTCCTACAGACCTCAGTTATAGGAACTGTGCCCAGGAAGACGGACATTTTGAGGAAAGGATTTACTTTAATACTAATGGTGAGATACATACCAGCTCACAACTCAACCATGCCGCACAACATGGCATTCAACATAACACACACCAACAGGCATGAACCAAGTACAGCAACATGCTGAAACTGATATAACACAACATGTGTAATTCCAATAAACCAAACTGCAGGTAAAGTACGCACTGGGACGGGCGCCCAGCATCCTCTATGGACTTGGAGAAAATGATTTACCGGTAGGTATCAAAATCCTATTTTCTCATACGTCCTAGAGGATGCTGGGGTCCACTTCAAAACCATGGGGTTTATACCAAAGCTCCAGTATGGGCGGGAGAGTGCGGATGATCCTGCAGCACCGATTGACCGAACTTGAGGTCTTCATCGGCCAAGGTGTCAAACTTGTAGAACTAAGCAAATGTGTTTGACCCTGACCAAGTAGCTGCTCAGCAAAGTTGTAATGCCGAGACCCCCCGGGCAGCCGCCCAGGATGAGCCCACCTTCCTAGTAGAATGGGCCTTCACTGATGTAGGTAACGGCAATCCAGCCGTAGAATGTGCATGCTGAATCATACCTCTGATCCAGCGCGCAATAGTCTGCTTGGAAGCAGGACACCCAGTTTTGTTGGAAGCATACAGGACAAACAAAGCCTCTGTTTTCTGTATCCTAGCTGTTCTGGTGACATAAATCTTCAAAGCCCTAACCACATCTAGAGACTTTGACTCAGTGAACGTGTCAGTAACTACTGGCACCACAATAGGTTGGTTTATGTGGAAAGAAGAAACCACCTTTGGAAGAAAATGTGGTCGAGTGCTCAACTCTGCCCTATCTTCATGGAAGATCAGGTAAGGGCTCTTGTAAGACAAGGCCCCCAATCCAGACACCCGCCGTGCGGATGCCAATGCCAAAAGCATCACCACTTTCCAAGTGAGAAACTTCAACTCTATCTCTTGTAGAGGCTCAAACCAATCTGATTGCAGGAACTGCAACACCACATTAAGGTCCCATGGTGCCACTGGAGGCACAAATGGAGGCTGGATGTGCAGAACCCCTTTCACGAAGGTCTGAACCTCTGGAAGAGTGGCCAATTGTTTTTGGAATAAAATTGACAAGGCCGAAATCTGGACCTTGATTGACCCCAATCGAAGGCCCGCCTCCACACCAGCCTGGAGAAAATGGAGAAAACGTCCCAACTGAAACTCTTCCGTAGGAGCCTTCTTGGATTCACACCAAGACACATATTTGATCCAAATACGGTGGTAATGTTTCGACGTTACTCCTTTCCTGGTTTGATAAAGTGTGGGAATGATTTACTTGGGAATACCCTTTTGGATTAGGATCCGGCGCTCAACAGCCATGCCGTCAAACGTAGCCGCGGTAAGTCTTGATACACGCACAGCCCCTGCTACAGCAGGTCCTCGTGAAGAGGAAGAGGCCGAGGATCTTTTATGAGCAACTCCTGAAGATCTGGGTACCAAGCCCTCCATGGCCAGTCTAGGGCAATGAAGATTGCTCAAACTCTTTTTCTTCTTATGAGCCTGAGAACTTTTGGGATCAGCGGAAGTGGAGGGAAGACATACACTGACCGGAATACCCACTGGGTTACTAGCGCATCCACTGCTATTGCTTGAGGGTCTCTCGACCTGCAACAATATTTCTGAAGCTTCTTGTTGAGACGAGATGCCATCATGTCTACTTGAGGAACTCCCCAAAAACTTGTCACCTCTGCGAAGACTTCTTGGTGGAGGCCCCACTCTCCTGGATGGAGAACGTGTCTGCTGAGGAAGTCTGCTTCCCAGTTGTCTACTCCCGGAATGAAAATTGCCAACAGAACCTTTACATGTCTTTCTGCCCAGAGGAGGATCTTCCTCACCTCTGCCATTGCCGCTCTGCTTTTAATTCCGCCCTGCCTGTTTATGTACGCGACTGCTGTTACATTGTCCGACTGGATCTGCACGGGATGATCTTGAAGAAGATGTACCGCTTGTTGAAGGCTGTTGTAAATGACTCTCAATTCCAGCACGTTTTATGTGGAGGCAGGCTTCCTGACTTGACCATTTTCCTTGGAAGCTTTCCCCCTGAGTGACAGCTCCCCAGCCTCGGAGACTTGCATCCGCGGTTACCAGGACCCAGTCCTGAATCCCGAACCTGCGTCCCTCTAGTAGGTGCGAACTGTGTAGCCACCACAGGAGCGAAATCCTTGCTTTTGACCACAGGACTATCTTCCGGTGCATGTGTAGGTGGAATCCCAACCACTTGTCCAACAGGTCCCACTGGAATACTCTGGCATGGAACCTGCCAAACTGTATGGCCTCGTAAGCCGCCACCATTTTCCCCAACAACCGAATGCACTGATGGATCGACACCATTGATGGTTTCAATATCTGTTTTACCATTTTTTGGATTTAAAGAGCCTTTTACACCGAAAGAAAAACTCTCTGAACTTCTGTGTCCAGAATCATCCCGAGAAAAGACAATCTTGTCGTCGGTTCCAACTGTGACTTTGGAAAATTTATGATCCAACCGTGTAGTTGGAGTATGGACAGGGAGAGTGTGATGTTCTGTAGCAACTGCTCCCTGGATCTCGCCTTTATCAGCAGATCATCCAGATAAGGAATTATATTGACTCCTTTTTTACGAAGGAAGACCATCATCTCTGCCATCACCTTGGTGAATACCCTCGAAGCCGTGGAGAGACCAAAAGGCAACGTCTGGAACTGGTAATGGCAATCCTGAACCGCGAATCTCAGATAAGCCTGGTGAAGAGGATAAATGGGAACATGCAGGTAAGCATCCTTTATGTCTACTAACACCATGTAATCCCCCTCCTCCAGACTAGAAATCACTGCCCTGAGCGATTCCATCTTGAACTTGATCCGTTTCAAGTAAAGATTCAGATCTTTTAGGTTTAGGATCGGTCTGACCGAGCCGTCCGGCTTCGGAACTACAAAGAGGCTTGAATAAAACCCCTCCTCTTGTTGTGACAAAGGTACCAGGACTATGACCTGATCCTGACATAATCTTTGAATTGCCGCTGTTACTGCCTCTCGTTCTGGAAGAGAAGCTGGCAAGGTCGATTTGAAAAATCGGCATGGGGGAACGTATTGAAACTCCAGCTTGTACCCCTGGGACACTATCTGCAAAACCCAGGGGTCCAGACCAGACTAAATCCAACCTTGGCTGAACAGTTTCAGATGTGCCCCCACCCGAGCGGCCCACTGCCCCAGCGTCATGCTGTAGATTTGGCAGTAGGGGTTGACTTCTGCTCCTGGGATCCCAAAGCCGCTGTGGGCTTCTTTCCCCTTCCCCTACCTTCAAAGAAGGGGGAACCTTTTGCCTTTTTGTATTTATTGGGCCGAAAGGACTGCATTTGAGAGTGATATGTCTTTTTTGCCAGTGCAGGAGCATAAGGCAAAACAGTCGACTTACCTGCGGTAGCCGCCGAGACTAACGCATCCAGTCCATCACCAAATAAGGCCTCTCCTTTATATGGGAGAGCCTCCATATTCCATTTGGAATCTGCATCCGCGTTCCACTGGCGAATCCACAACGCCCGACGAGCCGAAACTGCCATGGTAGCGGCTTGTGAACTCAAGAGTCCAATATCTTTCATCGCCTCTAGCATGTATGCGGCAGCATCTTTGATATTCCCTAATTTAAGGAGTATCTCATCTTTATCAATAGTGTCGATTTCCGATGACAGGCTTTCTGACCATTTTTCAATAGCGTGACTCACCCACGCGCAAGCAATTGTGGGCCTGAGCAGCGTACCATTGGCAACATAAATGGATTTCAATGGTGTCTCCATTTTGCGGTCTGCTGGCTCCTTTAGTGAAGCCGTGCCAGGTGCAGGGAGAATTACCTTCTTTGTCAACCTGGACGGTGCACTGTCTAACACAGGGGGTGACTCTCATTTTTTTCTGTCCTCTACAGGGAAAGGATAAGCTATCTGAATCCTCTTGGGAATACGAAATTTCTTTTCCGTATTTACCCACACCCCTTCAAAGAGTATTCAGCTCGTGGGAAGGAGGGAAAGTGACCTTAGATTTATTTTCTTTATAGAAATAGGCCTTTTCCTGAGGTACAGGAGTGGCTTCCGTGACTTCCAGAACTTCCCTTATAGCCACAATCATATATTGTATACTTTTTGCCAATTTATGATCTATTTCCCTGGAGTCACTATCGTCGACACAGGAATCAGTGTCCGTGTCGGTATCAGTATTCACAATATTTGCAAACAGTCTCTTATGTGACCCAGAGGGGTCGCCTGCGGATGGAAGAACAGAACCCTGAAAAATCACATCTTCCACAGATTTTCTCCAGCATTCTGCATGAGATTCAGACTTATCTAATCTCCTATTGATATGATGCATACTATCACGTATTTCTTTCACCCATGCAGGCTCTTGGTGTGTCGGCAGCGCCACCACATTACAACTATGTGTCCCTAAAATGGTTTCCTCCGGGGAAGAACTCCCTGCCTCAGACATGTCACACTCGTGTACAATACCCACACAGACACACTGGGACTTATAGGGGACAGACCCACAGTAAAATCTGTCAGAGGGACATAGTTTAGGAGCAGCCAGTTCACAACCCCAGTGCCAGTATCTAATGCCTGTGAACACAAAATGCCCACTGACATGCAGCGCTGTTTTACACAGTAAACACACTTGTAAAGCACCAAATTCGCTTGTGCCCCTCCCCCCCCCCCCCCGTTTTGCACCCTGATACTTGTAGTCAGAAGTGGAGGAGGACCAGTGATGTGTCTGCAGCCTGAGGAGAGAGAGAAAATGGCGCTGAGCAGTGTGCTGGCTGCCCGAGGAAGAAGCTCCGCCCCCGCAATGGCACGTTTTTACCTCAGAGAGTTTACATAATATTTATACTGGTGGGGGTAGGGCTGTGCCTGGGCATCTTATGCCCCCTTTTAGCCAGTTTATATAGGTATTTTGCTGCCCAGGGCGCCCCCGCGCCCTGCAGTGCCTGTGTGTGTGTGGGCAGCAATGTTGCGCTGCGCTCCCGCCAGCCGCGCGGTACCTCAGCCATCACTTTACTTGATTGAAGATCTATCTTCTTACACTCACCTGTCTTCTGACTTCTGGCTCTGTGAGGGGGGTGACAGCGTGCTGTGGGAGTGAGCATCTAGGCACGGCTAGCATTCAGTTCCCTTCAGGAGCTAATGGCGTCCTGTCAGCCAGAAGCAGAGCCATGAAACTCTTCAGGAAGTTGGTTCCTACTTCTGCCCCCTCAGTCCCACGAAGCAGGGAGACTGTTGCCAGCAGTTCTCCCTGAAAATAAAAAAACCTAAGTCTTTTCAGAGAAACTCAGTAGAGCTCCCCTGGAATGCATCCAGTCTGTCTGGGCACAATTCTAAAACTGATGTCTGGAGGAGAGGCATAGAGGGAGGAGCCAGTTCACACCCATTGAAAAGTCTTAAGAGTGCCCATGGCTCCTGCGGAACCGTCTATACCCCATGGTCTTGAAGTGGACCGCAGCATCCTCTAGGACGTATGAGAAATAGAGTAAAACAGTAATGAACTGGAATTTCATCTACAGTAAATTACAATTCTTACATACAGTAGCACTGATATTAATCTAAATCCTAACTCTGAATTTACTCCAAGTTTTAACCTTCCCATTCCTAATCAAAGCACATGTGCAAACCATAAACCTTATATGACTAAGGGCCTAATTCAGACCTGGTTGCGTGCAGGCTATCTTTTACACTGCCGCAACCAGGTAATCGCCACCCACAGGGGGGAGGGGGGGGGGGATTTGCTGTGCAGGGCTGCAAAGAGTTTGCGCAGTCTCTGCACAGCTCAGGACTTACCCGCTGCGAAGATCTTTGCTGGAGCTGACGTCAGGATCCCTCCCCTGGAAAGGGCCGGGCACGCCTGCGTTTTCCTCGCCACTCCTCGAAAACGGTGAGTTGACACCCCGGATGGCCTCTTCCTGTCAATTCTTCTTGCATTCGCAAGAAACAACATTTCTTCGTTGTTTTCATCGCTGACCGGCGACAGCAAGCGCCTGCGCATTGCGGCCCCCACGCATGCGCTGTTCAGACCCGATCGCACGGCTGCAAAAAAATAAGAATTTACTTACCGATAATTCTATTTCTCGTAGTCCGTAGTGGATGCTGGGGACTCCGTCAGGACCATGGGGAATAGCGGCTCCGCAGGAGACAGGGCACAAAAGTAAAAGCTTTAGGATCAGGTGGTGTGCACTGGCTCCTCCCCCTATGACCCTCCTCCAAGCCTCAGTTAGGATACTGTGCCCGGACGAGCGTACACAATAAGGAAGGATTTTGAATCCCGGGTAAGACTCATACCAGCCACACCAATCACACTGTACAACTTGTGATCTGAACCCAGTTAACAGCATGATAACAGCGGAGCCTCTGAAAAGATGGCTCACAACAATAATAACCCGATTTTTGTAACAATAACTATGTACAAGTATTGCAGACAATCCGCACTTGGGATGGGCGCCCAGCATCCACTACGGACTACGAGAAATAGAATTATCGGTAAGTAAATTCTTATTTTCTCTGACGTCCTAAGTGGATGCTGGGAACTCCGTCAGGACCATGGGGATTATACCAAAGCTCCCAAACGGGCGGGAGAGTGCGGATGACTCTGCAGCACCGAATGAGAGAACTCCAGGTCCTCCTCAGCCAGGGTGTGCCCCTGACCAAGTAGCAGCTCGGCAAAGTTGTAAAGCCGAGACCCCTCGGGCAGCCGCCCAAGATGAGCCCACCTTCCTTGTGGAATGGGCATTTACATATTTTGGCTGTGGCAGTGCTGCCACAGAATGTGCAAGCTGAATTGTACTACACATCCAACTAGCAATCGTCTGCTTAGAAGCAAGAGCACCCAGATTTTTGGGTGCCTACAGGATAACAGCAAGTCAGTTTTCCTGACTCCAGCCGTCCTGGAAACCTATATTTTCAGGGTCCTGACAAAATCTAGCAACTTGGAGTCCTCCAAGTCCCTAGTAGCCGCAGGTACCACAATAAACTGGTGCAGGTGAAACGCTGACACCACCTTAGGGAGAAACTGGGGACAAGTCCGCAACTCTGCCCCGTCCGAATGGACAATCAGATATGGGCTTTGTGAGACAAAGCCGCCAATTCTGACACTCGCCTGGCCGAGGCCAGGGCCAACAGCATGGTCACTTTTCATGTGAGATATTTCAAATCCACAGATTTGAGCGGTTTAAACCAATGTGATTTGAGGAATCCCAGAACTACGTTGAGATCCCACAGTGCCACTGGAGGCACAAAAGGGGGTTGTATATGCAGTACTCCCTTGACAAACTTCTGGACTTCAGGAACTGAAGCCAATTCTTTCTGGAAGAAAATTGACAGGGCCGAAATTTGAACCTTAATGGACCCCAATTTGAGGCCCATAGACACTCCTGTTTTCAGGAAATGCAGGAATCGACCGAGTTGAAATTTCTTCGTGGGGCCTTCCTGGCCTCACACCACGCAACATATTTTCGCCACATGTGGTGATAATGTTGTGCGGTCACCTCCTTCCTGGCTTTGACCAGGGTAGGAATGACCTCTTCCGGAATGCCTTTTTCCCTTAGGATCCGGCGTTCCACCGCCATGCCGTCAAACGCAGCCGCGGTAAGTCTTGGAAACAGACATGGTACTTGCTGAAGCAAGTCCCTTCTTAGCGGCAGAGGCCATGAGTCCTCTGTGAGCATTTCTTGAAGTTCCGGGTACCAAGTCCTTCTTGGCCAATCCGGAGCCACGAGTATAGTTCTTACTCCTCTACATCTTATAATTCTCAGTACCTTGAGTATGAGAAGCAGAGGAGGGAACACATACACCGACTGGTACACCCACGGTGTTACCAGAAACGTCCACAGCTATTGCCTGAGGGTCTCTTGACCTGGCGCAATACCTGTCCAGTTTTTTGTTCAGGCGGGACGCCATCATGTCCACCTTTGGTCTTTCCCAACGGTTCACAATCATGTGGAAGACTTCCCGATGAAGTCCCCACTCTCCCGGGTGGAGGTCGTGCCTGCTGAGGAAGTTTGCTTCCCAGTTGTCCACTCCCGGAATGAACACTGCTGACAGTGCTATCACATGATTTTCCGCCCAGCGAAGAATCCTTGCAGTTTCTGCCATTGCCCTCCTGCTTCTTGTGCCGCCCTGTCTGTTTACGTGGGCGACTGCCGTGATGTTGTCCCACTGGATCAATACCGGCTGACCTTGAAGCAGAGGTCTTGCTAAGCTTAGAGCATTGTAAATTGTCCTTAGCTCCAGTATATTTATGTGGAGAGAAGTCTCCAGACTTGATCACACTCCCTGGAAATTTTTTCCCTGTGTGACTGCTCCCCAGCCTCTCAGGCTGGCATCCGTGGTTACCAGGACCCAGTCCTGAATGCCAAATCTGCGGCCCTTTAGTAGATGAGCACTCTGCAGCCACCGCAGAAGAAACACCCTTGTCCTTGGAGACAGGGTTATCCGCTGATGCATCTGAAGATGCGATCCGGACCATTTTTCCAGCAGATCCCACTGAAAAGTTCTTGCGTGAAATCTGCCGAATGGAATCGCTTCGTAAGAAGCCACCATTTTTCCCAGGACCCTTGTGCAATGATGCACTGACACTTTTCCTGGTTTTAGGAGGTTCCTGACTAGCTCGGATAACTCCCTGGCTTTCTTCTCCGGGAGAAACACCCTTTTCTGGACTGTGTCCAGAATCATCCCTAGGAACAGCAGACGTGTCGTCGGAAACAGCTGCGATTTTGGAATATTTAGAATCCACCCGTGCTGTCGTAGAACTACTTGAGATAGTGCTACTCCGACCTCCAACTGTTCTCTGGACCTTGCCCTTATCAGGCGATCGTCCATTTTCTTTGAAGAAGAATCATCATTTCGGCCATTACCTTGGTAAAGACCCGGGGTGCCGTGGACAATCCAAACGGCAGCGTCTGAAACTGATAGTGACAGTTCTGTACCACGAACCTGAGGTACCCTTGGTGAGAAGGGCAAATTGGGACATGGAGGTAAGCATCCCTGATGTCCAGGGACACCATATAGTCCCCTTCTTCCTGGTTCGCTATCACTGCTCTGAGTGACTCCATCTTGATTTGAACCTTTGTATGTAAGTGTTCAAATATTTCAGATTTAGAATAGGTCTCACCGAGCCGTCTGGCTTCAGTACCACAATATAGTGTGGAATAATACCCCTTTCCTTGTTGTAGGAGGGGTACTTTGATTATCACCTGCTGGGAATACAGCTTGTGAAATGTTTCCAATACTGCCTCCCTGTCGGAGGGAGACGTTGGTAAAGCAAACTTCAGGAACCTGCGAGGGGGAGACGTCTCGAATTTCCAATCTGTACCCCTGGGATACTACTTGTAGGATCCAGGGGTCCACTTGCGAGTGAGCCCACTGCGTGCTGAAACTCTTGAGAGGACCCCCCACCGCACCTGTTTGTACAGCCCCAGCGTCATGCTGAGGACTTGGCAGAAGCGGTGGAGGGCTTCTGTTCCTGGGAATGGGCTGCCTGCTGCAGTCTTCTTCCCTTTCCTCTATCCCTGGGCAGATATGACTGGCCTTTTGCCCGCTTGCCCTTATGGGGACGAAAGGACTGAGGCTGAAAAGACGATGTCTTTTTCTGCTGAGATGTGACTTGGGGTAAAAAAGGTGGATTTTCCAGCTGTTGCCGTGGCCACCAGGTCCGATGGACCGACCCCAAATAACTCCTCCCCTTTATACGGCAATACTTCCATGTGCCGTTTGGAATCTGCATCACCTGACAACTACAACTGTCGTGTCCATAAACATCTTCTGGCAGATATGGACATCGCACTTACTCTTGATGCCAGAGTGCAAATATCCCTCTGTGCATCTCGCATATATAGAAATGCATCCTTTAAATGATCTATAGTCAATAAAATACTGTCCCTGTCAAGGGTATCAATATTTTCAGTCAGGGAATCCGACCAAGCCACCCCAGCGCTGCCCATCCAGGCTGAGGCGATCGCTGGTCGCAGTATAACACCAGTATGTGTGTATATACTTTTTAGGATATTTTCCAGCCTCCTATCAGTTGGCTCCTTGAGGGCGGCCGTATCTGGAGACGGTAACGCCACTTGTTTTGATAAGCGTGTGAGCGCCTTATCCACCCTAAGGGGTGTTTCCCAACGCGCCATAACTTCTGGCGGGAAAGGGTATACCGCCAATAATTTTCTATCGGGGGAAACCCACGCATCATCACACACTTCATTTAATTTATCTGATTCAGGAAAAACCACAGGTTGTTTTTTCACACCCCACATAATACCCTTTTTTGTGGTACTTGTAGTATCAGAAATATGTAACACCTCCTTCATTGCCCTTAACATGTAACGTGTGGCCCTAAAGGAAAATACGTTTGTTTCTTCACCGTCGACACTGGAGTCAGTGTCTGTGTCTGTGTCGACCGACTGAGGTAAATGGGCGTTTTAAAGCCCCTGACGGTGTTTGAGACGCCTGGACGGGTACTAATTTGTTTGCCGGCCGTCTCATGTCGTCAACCGACCTTGCAGCGTGTTGACATTATCACGTAATTCCTTAAATAAGCCATCCATTCCGGTGTCGACTCCCTAGAGAGTGACATCACCATTACAGGCAATTGCTCCGCCTCCTCACCAACATCGTCCTCATACATGTCGACACACACGTACCGACACACAGCACACACACAGGGAATGCTCTGATAGAGGACAGGACCCCACTAGCCCTTTGGGGAGACAGAGGGAGAGTTTGCCAGCACACACCAAAACGCTATAATTATACAGGGACAACCTTTATATAAGTGTTTTCCCTTATAGCATCTTAATATATAATCATATCGCCAAATAAGTGCCCCCCCTCTCTGTTTTAACCCTGTTTCTGTAGTGCAGTGCAGGGGAGAGCCTGGGAGCCTTCCCACCAGCAGTTCTGTGAGGGAAAATGGCGCTGTGTGCTGAGGAGAATAGGCCCCGCCCCCTTTTCGGCGGGCTTCTTCTCCCGTTTTTCTGACAACCTGGCAGGGGTTAAATACATCCATATAGCCCCAGAGGCTATATGTGATGTATTTTTAGCCAGTATAGGTACTTTCATTGCTGCCCAGGGCGCCCCCCCCCAGCGCCCTGCACCCTCAGTGACCGTTGGTGTGAAGTGTGCTGAGAGCAATGGCGCACAGCTGCAGTGCTGTGCGCTACCTCATGAAGACTGAGAAGTCTTCAGCCGCCGATTTCTGGACCTCTTCTCTCTTCAGCATCTGCAAGGGGGTCGGCGGCGCGGCTCCGGTGACCCATCCAGGCTGTACCTGTGATCGTCCCTCTGGAGCTAGTGTCCAGTAGCCTAAGAAGCCAATCCATCCTGCACGCAGGTGAGTTCACTTCTTCTCCCCTAAGTCCCTCGTTGCAGTGAGCCTGTTGCCAGCAGGACTCACTGAAAATAAAAAACCTAATAAAACTTTTACTCTAAGCAGCTCTTTAGGAGAGCCACCTAGATTGCACCCTTCTCGGCCGGGCACAAAAACCTAACTGAGGCTTGGAGGAGGGTCATAGGGGGAGGAGCCAGTGCACACCACCTGATCCTAAAGCTTTTACTTTTGTGCCCTGTCTCCTGCGGAGCCGCTATTCCCCATGGTCCTGACGGAGTCCCCAGCATCCACTTAGGACGTCAGAGAAACTGCAGCGTGCGATCGGGTCTGAATGACCCCCTAAGTTGGCTGTTTACAGCAAACATCAGAGTAAGTGGCATTCCTGAATGCATGGGAAACAAAATAGCAACTGTGGCAATAGTGAGAGTAAAACCTATCCTAGTCATAAGCCATGGCTGAGATTGTAATCCATATCTTGTATAATGCAACATTACATGTCATTGTCTTTCTCTTTGCAGATATTCACCTGTTACTCAGAAGTGTGGAAAATAAGCTGGCTGCATATCGAGGCAGTGTCTGTGCTAGAGTGCACTCAGGGTCTAGGTATCCAAAGACTTCAAGGCCCCAGACGTTCGCTTTAGTGCTGTCGGATTATTCTGTCACCTGCTTAAAGAGATCTTGGAGAGGACGGATGTAAATCTTTTTTTAATAAAGTTTGCATAAATGACATGCATAACAATATATACAGTATTATGGGAAAAAGCAAATACATATGAACATATATAATATACTGTAAAGTATATACCAGAGGCATCTGCACAGGTGATAGAGATTTTGAGGCATCTATTCTGCACAGGTGATGGAGATTTTGAGGCATCTGCACAGGTGATAGAGATTTTGAGGCATCTGCACAGGTGATAGAGATTTTGAGGCATCTGCACAGGTGATGGAGATTCTGGTTCCTGTGGTAACTGAAGCCATAAAGCAGGATCGCCTAACTTCCCACACCCCAACCTTGTGTTTATACAAGATAGACAGTCAAATGTAATCATAGGCCTCCTCCTGCAACATTACATTGATGTTAAATATGTTTTGTAAGTACTGTAAGAGTTCATACGATTAAATTATTACAGCGGTGTAGATATGGTCCATAATTATGGGGTTTAAGTTATGAAACAGGTGACAGCATTGAAACCATAACTAAACACCCATTTCCAAGGGAACCTTCCCGATAGGCCCACTTGTAGACATAGAGGAGTGTAGACAAATGCATCAATAGCAAACTTTAGGTAAATACCCATCGACCCGCCTGTGAAATCTTCAACTGGTAAGTGTGCTGTGATAGGCAGAGTTGTTCATAGCAACACAGGGGCTGATTCAGACCTGATTGCTGTGCTGCTAATGTTGCTGACCTGCGATCAGATAGTCGCCACCCAAGGGGGAGTGGAAATTCGCCCATGCAAATGTGCGATCGCATTCGGGCAGCTGCAAATCCGTTTGCACCTCACTCAGTGTGTGCAGTCTCTGCGCAGCCCAGGATTTACTCCTCCAGTGCGATCAGAAGAGGCTGATCGGGCCGGAGCTGCTGTTAGACACCCTCCCTGAAAACGCTTGGGAATGCCTGTGTTTTTCCAGACACTCCCAGTAAACGGTCAGTTACCACCCACAAATGGCCTCTTCCTGTCAATCACCTTGGGAATGCCCGTGCAAATAAAATTTTCTAACCATCCTGTCGCTGACAGTTGATGCCCATTGTTGCTGTCCGATGCGAGTGCGCATTGCGGTGCATACGCATGCGCAGTTAAGACCTAATAGCCTGCTGTGCGAAAACGCACAGCAGCGATCAGGTCTGAATCAGGCCCACAACCTTTGCAGCAGGTACCTGTGTTTGTCATACATATTATCTTACTATTGACTCACTTACATCAGGCATGTTTCCCAAAGACTGGTTTATAGCGGAAGTAGTGCCGATATTCAAAAAGGGAAGTAAAGCTGAACCGGGTAATTATAGACCAGTAGGTCTTACATCCATAGTGGGGAAAGTACTGAAAGGTATTCTAAGGGATAGTATACAGCAGTTCCTTGAAGCCAATAAGGTTATTAATAGGAACCAACATGTATTTGTGAAGGATAGATTATGTCAAACAAACTTACTAGGCTTTTATGAAACAGTTAGTGCAAACCTTGATCAGGGTAAGGAGGTGGATGTAAAGCTTTCGACACAGTACTGCACATGAGACTTATCTATAAGTTACAAGAACTAGGGCTAGGGAGCACAATATGCACTTGGGTTAGAAATTGGCTAGATAATAGGGAGCAGCGTGTTGTGGTAAATGGAACTTTTTCAAATTGGACTGAAGTACTAAGTGGGGTGCCACGAGAGTCTGTACTTGGACCACTATTGTTCAACATTTTCATTAACGATCTAGCAGTAGATCTAGAGACCATGGTATCAATTTTTGCAGACGACACCAATTTGTGTAAGGTTAGAAATACGGAGGGTGATGCGGACTCTCTTCAGAACGACTTAGGGATGAGAGTATTATACTCCCATTATATAAATCACTAGTGAGGCCATATCTTGAATACTCTGCACAATATTGGGCATCATACTACAAAAAGGATTTCTTGGAACTAGAAAAGATTCAGAGGCGGGCGACCAAACTAATTAAGGGGATAGAGGCGCTGTAATACGAGGAAAGGCTTGCAAGGCTAGGCATGTTTACATTGGAAAAGAGGAGACTAAGGGGTATATTTACTAAGGTCCCGATTTTGACCGAGATGCCGTTTTTTCTTCAAAGTGTCATCTCGGTAATTTACTAAACTCAAATCACGGCAGTGATGAGGGCATTCGTATTTTTTGGGTAGTCCATGAAAATAATTACGAATGAATACACCATCGGTCAAAACGCGGCTGTTTAAGTATGAATCTCGGTCATTTACTAAGAAGTGCAAAGCAAAAAAAAATAAAACACTGCCGTGAAAAATTACAACTCGTAAAAAAGTGCTAAAAAAAAACAGACCTGCTTTTTTAATCCGTGATTGTATAGGCATGCAGGGATCCATGAGATCCGTGCATGTATATCAGTGGGAAGGGGTGGGAAAGTGGTTATTTTCTAAAAAAAAATTGCGTGGGGTCCCCCCTCCTAAGCATAACCAGCCTCGGGCTCTTTGAGCCGATCCTGGTTGCAGAAATATGGGGGAAAAATTGACAGGGGTTCCCCCATAATTAAGCAACCAGCATCGGGCTCTGCGCCTGGTCCTGGTTCCAAAAATACGGGGGACAAAAAGAGTAGGGGTCCCCCGTATTTTTAAAACCAGCACCGGGCTCCACTAGCTGGACAGATAATGCCACAGCCGGGGGTCACTTTTATATAGTGCCCTGCGGCCGTGGCATCAAATATCCAACTAGTCACCCCTGGCCGGGGTGGGAACTTTCTGCTCAGCGGTGAGGTCACTTTCGGTCAACCGCAGGGCAGAAAGTTCCCACCATTGGTTACAATGGAGCACATAGGCGCTACATTGTAACACTGCCGCGTGCTGCCTGTCAGTCAGTACAGGAGCACACAGCCGATCAGGAGGGTGCTACAACGTGGCGCTCCCTGATTGGCTGAAGAAACCCACTTAGACAGAAGTCAGAGTGGGTTTCTGGCAGTCGGGGAAAGGGGACCCATGTGCAAACATGGGTCCCCTTTCAGTGCGTGGCTCGGGTGTCCGTTTTTTTATTTTATTCAAGTACGTGGATTACAAATGGATGCTACGAGGAGCCTGGGACCCTGGAGCTGGTGAGTATAATTTATTCAACAGGTACCCCTTGGATTCTACTGGAGAAGAGGACCGACCTGCGTGGGGCCATAGGTAAGTATGTTTGTATGTTTGTGTGGATGTATGTAATAAATCTTTACTTTCAAGGTGTGTGTGTCTTGTCTTTTTTTGGGTATTTTTTTAGTAGTAGTACTACAGGTACCAGCGGGCCCGTTTTTCCGCCGCATGCTGGTACTTGTGGTTCTCCAAGTACCAGCATGCGGGGGAGGCTTGCTGGGCCTTGTAGTACTGCTACTAAAAACAATATCTTTTCATTTTCACAAAAGGCTATCAGCCCCCCATCCGCAGCCAATTGGATGGGGGGGACAGCCTCGGGCTTCACCCCTGGCCCTTGGGTGGCTGGGGGGGGGGGAGCCCTTGATTGAAGGGGTCCCCACTCCCCCAGGGTACCCCGGCCAGGGGTGACTAGTTGGATTTTTGATGCCACGGCCGCAGGGCACTATATAAAAGTGACCCCCGGCTGTGGCATTATCTGTCCAGCTAGTGGAGCCCGGTGCTGGTTTTAGAAATACGGGGGACCCCTACTCTTTTTGTCCCCCGTATTTTTGGAACCAGGACCAGGCGCAGAGCCCGATGCTGGTTGCTTAAATATGGGGGAACCCCTGTCATTTTTTCCCCCATATTTCTGCAACCAGGGTCGGCACAAAGAGCCCGAGGCTGGTTATGCTTAGGAGGGGGGACCCCACGCATTTTTTTCTCCGTTTTACAGTGTTTATTTAAAAAAAAAAAAAAAATGAACCCCAGCACGGATCACACAGATCCGGCCGAGATTCATTTTGAAAAAGTCGGCAGTGTTTTGCTAATCACTGCCGTAAAAAAGGTTAAAAAAAACACGAATGACATCGACATCGGAACAAATGAAAAATCCGAATACGACAGCTTAGTAAATTAGTCGTAATAAATTCAAAAAGTTGCAGTTTTACACTTTCGATGTCATTCGTGATTGAACTTTGACCTTTTTCCGAAAATTACGAATGTTAGTAAATATACCCCTAAGAGGGGACATGATCAACATTTACAAATATATAAGGGGACAGTACACAGAGCTTGCGGGGGATCTGTTTTTGGTAAGATCAACACAGAGGACAAGTGGACACCCGCTTAGGTTAGAGGAGAGGAGATTTTTTCCACTCAGAGACTAAAAGGTTTATTCACAGTAAGGACAATACGTGTTTGGATTTCCCTGCCTGAGAGAGTAGTAATGGCGGACTCGGTCAACACTTTTAAGAATGAGCTAGATAAATTCCTAATGGATAAGGATATACAGGGTTATGGTGCGTAGTCATACACTATAGTTATGCAAAAAAAGAGGAACGCAAACTCAGCGGCAGACATTAGTAACAGACAAAATTAGTCCTAAAAATAATACAGCATAGGAGACCACAAATAGGTTGAACTCGATGGACAGTTGTCTTTTTTTAACCTCAGGTACTATGGGCCTAATAAAACAAACATACAGGGATAATATAGTAACATAGTAACATAGCGGGTAATTCAGACCTGATCGTAGCTGCAAATTTTTTAGCAGATGGGTAAAACAATGGCCCTCATTCCGAGTTGTTCGCTCGGTATTTTTCATCGCATCGCAGTGAAAATCCGCTTAGTACGCATGCGCAATGTTCGCACTGCGACTGCGCCAAGTAACTTTACTATGAAGAAAGTAATTTTACTCACGGCTTTTTCATCGCTCCGGCGATCGTAATGTGATTGACAGGAAATGGGTGTTACTGGGCGGAAACACGGCGTTTCAGGGGCGTGTGGCTGAAAACGCTACCGTTTCCGGAAAAAACGCAGGAGTGGCCGGGGAAACGGTGGGAGTGCCTGGGCGAACGCTGGGTGTGTTTGTGACGTCAACCAGGAACGACAAGCACTGAACTGATCGCACAGGCAGAGTAAGTCTGGAGCTACTCTGAAACTGCTAAGTAGTTAGTAATCGCAATATTGCGAATACATCGGTCGCAATTTTAAGAAGCTAAGATTCACTCCCAGTAGGCGGCGGCTTAGCGTGTGTAACTCTGCTAAATTCGCCTTGCGACCGATCAACTCAGAATGAGGGCCAATGTGCACTGCAGGGGGGGGGGCAGATATATAGACGTTATGGTAAGAACTTACCGTTGATAACGCGATTTCTCTTATGTCCACAGGTATCCCCAGGATAACATTGGTATATGGTTGAGCGACAGCGGAAATGGCACCAACACGGTCACGAGCTTTCTGGCCTCCCAGGATGCATCGGGGCCTTCACCATATAGTCCCGCCCACTGACTCAGTCAAATCAGTTCTTTCCACAGCGATTTAGGCAGGAGCATCAGGTAGAGACCTGTTTAGGCGATAAGAACACACATGCACACCCTTCCATACAAGAAGGAAGAGGTTTAGGTATCCCTGTGGATACCTGTGGACATAAGAGAAATCACGTTATCAACGGTAAGTTCTTACCATAACGTCTATTTCTCTGGCTGGGTCCACAGGATTATCCACAGGATAACATTGGGATTCCCAAAGCCAATTCTAGTGGTGGGGACGCTCCTGATTACACAGGAGGACCTTTCGCCTGAAGTCTGCGTCATGAGAGGCAAAAGTATCCAAGGCATAATGTCTGATGTATGTGTTTATGGAAGACCATGTGGCTGCCTTACATATCTGTTCTGCTGAAGCACCCTGTTGTGCTGCCCATGAAGGACCTACCTTATGTGTAGAGTGTGCAGAGACATTAGCCGGAGTAGAGAGATCTGCATGAGAATAAGCTTCTGATATTACCATTCGGAGCCATCTCGCCAGCGTCTGTTTACTAGCAGGCCATCCTCTTCTATGGAATCCGTAGAGGATGAAGAGAGAATCTGTTTTCCTGATGGCACTAGTATGATCTATGTAGATTCTTAAAGCTCGGACTACGTCCAGCGACGCTTCTCCCACAGATAGTCCCGATACCTGAAAAGATGGGACTACAATCTCTTCATTCAGGTGAAACTTTTAAACCACCTTTGGAAGATAACCAGATCTCGTTCTGAGAACTGCTCTGTCTGGAAAAAAACTTAGGAAAGGAGACTTACATGATAACGCTCCTAAATCTGACACTCTTCTGGCTGACGCCATTGCCAGTAGAAAAAGTACTTTAGCCGTTAACCATTTAAGATCTGCTCTCTTAAGCGGTTCAAACGGAGGACCCTGGAGGAATTTTAGAACTAAATTCAAATCCCAGGGAGCCATAGGAGGAACAAATGGAGGTTGAATATGTACAACTCCCTGAAAGAAAGTACGTACATCTTGTAAATCAGCAATCTTTCGCTGAAACCATACAGTTAATGCTGATACTTGAACTCTCAAGGAAGCAACCTTCAAACCCTTATCCAATCCTGCTTGAAGGAAATCCAAAACCCTGGATACTTTTAAAAGATCTTGGATTCAAATTTTTTCCAGTTCACCAATGAATATAGGCTTGCCATATTCTATGATACACCCGAGCTGAAGAAGGCTTTCTTGCTCTAAGCATAGTCTGGATTACTTGTTTCGAAAATCCTCTTGCTTCTAAGATAGTGGTTTCAACAGCCACGCTGTCAAAGACAGGCGATCCAGATGACTGTGGTAACAAGGACCCTGTATTAACAGATCTGGACGTTGAGGGAGCAGTATCGGTGCTTCCACGGATATTCTTAGCAGATCTGTGTACCAATACCTTCTTGGCCAAGCTGGAGTTATTAGAATTATCGCTCCCTTTTGCTTGCTTTATTTTTCTCACTACTCTGGGTAACAGAGATATTGGAGGGAACAGATATGCCAGATGAAATTTCCATTCTACTGACAGTGCGTCTACAAGGACCGCTCCTGGGTCCCTTGTTCTCGATCCGTACCTTGGAACTTTGTTGTTTAGACGAGATGCCATGAGGTCTATCTCTGGTAGACCCCATCTGTTCACTAGTGTCTGAAACACTTCTGGATGCAATGCCCAGTCGGTTTCCTGAATGGTGTGTCGACTGAGAAAATCCGCTTCCCACTTCAGAACACCTGGGACAAACACTGCTGACAATGCTGGGAGATGGAGTTCTGCCCATCTTAGAATGGGAGTCACTTCCTCCATCAATCTTTTGCTGTGAGTTCCTCCTTGATGATTGAGGTACGCTACTGCTGTCGCATTGTCTGAGCGGATCTGGACCTGTCTTCCTCGCAGACTGTCCTTTGCCTGAACTAGAGCTGATTCATCTTACTGTTTGAGCGCCAATGCATGCTGCACATTTTTCTAGCTTTTGAACTAGAGCCCTGTAAATGGCCCTTATTTCCAACAGATTTATTGGCAGGTAACTTTCCCTTGCGGCCCATTTTCCCTGGAACCACAGGCTTCCGAGTACCGCACCCCAGCCTTGCAGGCTGGCATCTGTTGTCAGGACTTGCCACTCTTTTTTATCCAAAAGGGTCACCCCTTGTTTAAATTGTCTTTCTGTAGCCACAACGCTAGAGACCTTTTTATCTTTACTGGAAACTTTATCATCTGCTTTTTTATCGTCTGATGATTTCCGTTCCATTTGGTCAGAATAAGGTGCTGCAATGGTCTGGAGTGGAATTGCGCATATTCCACCATGTCGAAGGTTGATACCATCAGACCCAACAGTCGCATTGCTGCATGGACTGACATTGTCTGGGTGTGCAACGCTTCCTGAGCCATGACCTGCACCTTGACTATCTTTTTCTCTGGTAAGAGAACTTTCTGTAGGTCTGAATCCAATATGGTCCCCAAATGAACCATCCGCTGTGACGGATTCAGGGACGACGTCTCCCAATTTATGAGCCACCCGTGTCTCTGTAGACAAACTATTGTCTGTTGAAGATGTCTCAAAAGTAAATCTTGCGAATGTGCTAAGATTAACAGGTCGTCGAGGTATGGGAATATTCTTATCCCCTGTTTGCGCAGACAAGCTGCCATAACCACCATGATCTTGGTAAACACGCTGGGTGCTGTTGCTAGCCCGAAGGGCAGAACTTGGAACTGAAAATGTTCCTGGAGGATGGCAAACCCGAGGTAACACTGATGAGACAGTGCTATAGGCACATGTAGGTAAGCATCCCGTACATCCAGAGATACCATGTGATCTCCCGGTTCCATGGCCAACATTATGGAGCGTAGCGTCTCCATGTGGAACTTCGGGATCCAAATGTATTTGTTTAACATTTTTAGATTGAGAATTGGTCGATATGACCCATTTGGCTTCTGGATCAGAAATAGATTGGAGTAAAACCCCTGTCCCCTTTGTGATGGAGGTACTGGGACAATCACACCAGACTGCAGTAATTTTTGGACTGCTTCTTGCAGGGCATTGGCCTTCGACTCTATACGAGATGGGCTGGTGCAAAAAAATCTTTGAGGAGGCTGCCTCCTGAATGGGAACCCATACCCCTGAGATACCACCTTCTGCATCCAAGCATCTGTTGTTGACTGTTGCCATATGTGTGCAAAATGAAGGAGTCTGCCCCCAACCCTGGAATCCTCCAGGCGGAGGCCCGTCTCTTCAGGCTGATGGTTTCTGTTCAGGCTTGGAAGCTGGCTTTTTGCTAGCCCACTGCTTCCTACCCCTGGTTTTGAACTGGGGTTGCTTAGACTCCTCTTTAGCTTTCGCTTTGCTTTGCCAACGAAATGAGCGAAACTTTGAACCCTTGGACTTAGGGTTATAAATAGCCGGAAATCTGACCTTCTTTGATTCAGCCTCTGATTCTAGAATATCAGATAATGGTTTCCCAAACAATATATTACCAACGAAAAGCAATGCTTCCAATTCTTTCTTGGATTCCGCATCTGCTTTCCAGGTACATAGCCAAACTACTCTGCGAGCGGCTACTGTCAAGGCTGAAGCCTTAGAAGCAACTGTACCCATATCAATTGCTGCTTCTTCTAAGTATTGGGCAGATTGTCTTAAACGGCTTAAAAGGTACTCTTGCTCCGAAGTAGAAGAGATGTCATTTTCTAGTTCCTCTATCCATTCGCCCACTGCCTTTGCTGCCCAGGCCGAAGCCATAGCAGGTCTTACCACTGCTCCTACTAGATAAAATAAATTTTTCAAAAAACTATCTACCCTTCTGTCTGTGGCATTATTTAGCGAGGTAGATGACAGTGGTAAGGCAGATTTATGCACAAGTTGTAGAACATGTGCATCTACTTTTGGAGGAACTTCTCTTTTCGAACAATCCGCAGCCGGAAATGGATAATAAGAATTCCATCTTTTCGGAATCTTATATTTCTTACTGGGCGTCGCCCAAGACTCATCCATCATTTCCGTCAGTTCATCTGAAGCTGGGAATTCAGTTTTCACTGATTTTGTTCGTTTAAACACAGGTGCTTTAGATTTTAACACTGTTTTAGCTGGCTCTTCCAAAGACAGAACAGCCTTCACAGCATTAATAAGTTCAGCTACATCCTCTGAACTAAAACTCTGCGACTGATCATCATACGGAGTATTTGAATATACTGTATCATCATCTGTTGTATCATCTTGTGTAGTCTGCCACATAGACGCATCTGTCTTAGTCTTACCTGTCCCTTGGTTGCTTGTAGAGGCTACTGGAACCAAGCCGTAGGAAGGGAGCTGCATGTATTGGTTAATAGTGTAACCTAACCCTTGAGGTGGTGCTACCGGAGCTAACCTGTCCGCTATTGAAGATAGAGTCTTTGCGAACATATTCCATGGTGGCTCTGTTGGTGGTTGAACCACCTCCTGTTTTTTACTTTGCTGAAAAGCGAAACAGTTCGCACACAAGCCCTCATAAGTGATTAATCGATCCACATCAATTAACCCTGTCTTACAAGATAAGCATGTTAGGGATGTAGGAGTGCATGATAAATTCTCCTCGTCACTTTTGCCGCTCACAGACATGGTAATAATCTATTAATGACTACACAATTTGTGACTGAAAATCACCTATATATGAGTATATAGAAGTGAGATCAATCTGACCACAGTGCACCTGAATTGAGGGTCAGAACAGGACTGACATTACACAGAAAAGTCAGCACTCATACTAGCAGTCAGTCACATGTTAAAGCATTAGACATTGACATATGAGAATACAACCCCCATTCAACTTATAACTAAGTAGGAAAATTGTACTTCTGTTTTTAACTGGTTCTTTTTCAACATAACATGCAGATTAACAATTAACTAAAAATTAACAATTCATACTAACAAGTGGAGAGAATTTTTAGTACTGTATACCCTTCCTCTGGAGAGCGGGATACAGGGAGACTCACCACACGTCCATATCCAAGCAAATGCGCTCGTGAGACGCTGAGTGTATTCAGACGCTACCGATGTACACTACCGCTCTTGATAACTGATAACGGACACAGTCGCTCCTGCAGACACGGACGCTCAGCGATTTCCACGTGCATGCAGACGCTAAGGCCTGCGCCTCGGTCTAGGCGGGATCTCTAGTGTACACAACCGCAGCGTCTAAGCTGCGACCGAGTACCCTCGTGGTAGCGTCTGAGACGGAAGTGAGGTCATTCAGTTCATGGACGGGAGACGCACGGAAACTGGTCATGAACTCGGAGGAGGGGCGGCCAGGAGAGCGTCTAAATCCCCCTGTTGACTTAAACCCTAAGGATCGCGGCCTCTACCTAGTCCTGGCGCCTATGATCCCTAGAGCGTAGCGCTGTCGCACTCGAGATGTTCGGCGCATCAACACACTGTTTGTAGTCTCCACCAAATCAGTGTAGCTGTGTCTGGACCCCCCTAGTAAGAGGAAATCCATAGACTTACCGTCCCCCCATGCTCCGGCCACAGCCTGGTTACGTCTGCTGGACCTGCTAGAACATCCGACACAGATGCCCGTCGAGACAGCACTATTACCGCGAAGGTAAGCGTTGTTGCGACCCGGTGGGGAGTTGTTGTAGCGACTCTTTCCAGTATGCGTTTAAGACGCTGTTAAGAAAAGTCGCTCAAAAAAAATATAGTAAGTCTATAAAAATAAACTAATAAAAGCTTTAGGCTGCTTTATTCACAGCAGCCCTGTGACCATGCGGCTTCCTGCCGCACCTAGCAAAAACTGATTTGACTGAGTCAGTGGGCGGGACTATATGGTGAAGGAGTCAAGGAAATTTCTATTTGAGTCCACAGGCGCTCATGCAAAAAGAAAAGGAAAAATATACATAGTGTACTCTGTCTTAGATATATCCTTCAATAAAATGGATGGATGTAAATTCTCGTACCACAAGAACAGGTCTACCGTTTTTAAGAGTAGACAACCACACTTTTCATAGGGGCTGGATTACACCAGTCTGGACTTATTCCTATCAGGATCTCCTTACGGATTAGATCCCACCAAAAAGAGAAAAAAAGCCTCTAATAGTGCAACACTGTTTTATTCCATACATAAAAACAAACTGAGGGGATATAGATGGTCTCTCACTAATAGAAATGGTCCACCACAAGAGCGGACAAAACAGCATGGGTCAGATATTTATCACAGGCGTCCCTGGAACCCGCCGTCCAAGTCAAATGGTGAAGTCCCAAAAACGTCTCCCCTCATAAAATCCTCCTGCCGACGCGTTTCAACACTTCTTGTGTCTTGATAAAGACACAAGAAGTGTTGAAATGCGTCGAAGGGAGGATTTTATCTACGTTCTCTGCCTGAAAACGCTCCATATCTGTGCTGCATTGTAGTATATAGTAGGAGGACAGTGCAGAATTTTGCTGACCACCAGTATATATATATATATATATATATATATAAATATATATATATATATATATAGCAGTACGGTACAGTAGTCCATTGCTCTACCTCTGTGTCGTCAAGTATACTATCTATCCATATCTGTGCTGCATTGTAGTTGTGCGCAGTATATAGTAGGAGGACAGTGCAGAATTTTGCTGACCACCAGTATATATATAGCAGTACGGTACAGTAGTCCATTGCTCTACCTCTGTGTCGTCAAGTATACTATCCATCCATATCTGTGCTGCATTGTAGTTGTGCACAGTATATAATAGGAGGACAGTGCAGAATTTTGCTGACCACCAGTGTATATATATAGCAGTATGGTACAGTAGTCCATTGCTCTACCTCTGTGTCGCCAAGTATTCTATCTATCCATATCTGTGCTGCATTGTAGTTGTGCGCAGTATATAGTAGGAGGACAGTGCCGAATTTTGCTGACCACCAGTATATATATATAGCAGTACGGTACAGTAGTCCATTGCTCTACCTCTGTGTCGTCAAGTATACAATCCATACCTGTGCTGCATTGTAGTTGTGCGCAGTATATAGTAGGTGGACAGTGCAGAATTTTGCTGACCACCAGTATGTATGTATATATATATATATATATATATATATATATAGCAGTACGGTACAGTAGGCCATTGCTATTGATATATTACTGCCATATAATTCCACACATTAAAAAATGGAGAACAAAAATGTGGAGGGTAAAATAGGGAAAGATCAAGATCCACTTCCACCTCGTGCTGAAGCTGCTGCCACTAGTCATGGCCGAGACGATGAAATGCCATCAACGTCGTCTGCCAAGGCCGATGCCCAATGTCATAGTAGAGAGCATGTAAAATCCAAAAAACAAAAGTTCAGTAAAATGACCCAAAAATCAAAATTAAAAGAGTCTGATGAGAAGCGTAAACTTGCCAATATACCATTTACGACACGGAGTGGCAAGGAACGACTGAGGCCCTGGCCTATGTTCATGGCTAGTGGTTCAGCTTCACATGAGGATGGAAGCACTCATCCTCTCGCTAGAAAAATGAAAAGACTTAAGCTGTCAAAAGCACAGCAAAGAACTGTGCGTTCTTCTAAATCACAAATCCCCAAGGAGAGTCCAATTGTGTCGGTTGCGATGCCTGACCTTCCCAACACTGGACGGGAAGAGGTGGCGCCTTCCACCATTTGCACGCCCCCTGCAAGTGCAGTCCAGTTCCTGATAATCAAATTGAAGATGTCACTGTTGAAGTACACCAGGATGAGGATATGGGTGTTGCTGGCGCTGAGGAGGAAATTGACAAGGAGGATTCTAATGGTGAGGTGGTTTGTTTAAGTCAGACACCTGGGGATACACCTGTTGTCCGTGGGACGAATATGGCCATTGACATGCCTGGTCAAATTACAAAAAAAATCACCTCTTCGGTGTGGAATTATTTTAACAGAAATGCGGACAACAGGTGTCAAGCCATGTGTTGCCTTTGTCAAGCTGTAATAAGTAGGGGTAAGGACGTTAACCACCTAGGAACATCCTCCCTCATACATCACCTGGAGCGCATTCATCAGAAGTCATTGACAAGTTCAAAAACTTTGGGTGACAGCGGAAGCAGTCCACTGACAACTAAATCCCTTCCTCTTGTAACCAAGCTCCTGCAAACCACTCCACCAACTCCCTCAGTGTCCATTTCCTCCTTAGACAGGAAAGCCAATAGTCCTGCAGGCCATGTCACTGGCAAGTCTGACGAGTCCTCTCCTGCCTGGGATTCCTCTGATGCATCCTTGAGTGTAACGCCTACTGCTGCTGGTGCTGCTGTTGTTGCTGCTGGGAGTCAATCTTCATCCCAGAGGGGAAGTCGGAAGACCACTTGTACTACTTCCAGTAAGCAATTGACTGTCCAACAGTCCTTTGCGAGGAAGATGAAATATCACAGCAGTCATCCTGCTGCAAAGCGGATAACTCAGGTCTTGGCAGCTACGGTGGTGTTAAACGTTTGTCCAGTATCCACCGTTAATTCACAGGGAATTAGAGAATTGATTGAGGTACTGTGTCCCCGGTACCAAATGCCATCTAGGTTCCATTTCTCTAGGCAGGCGATACCAAGAATGTACACAGACCTCAGAAAAAGAGTCACCGGTGTCCTAAAAAATGCAGTTGTACCCAATGTCAACTTAACCACGGACATGTGGACAAGTGGAGCAGGGCAGACTCAGGACTATATGACTGTGACAGCCCACTGGGTAGATGTATTGCCTCCCGCAGCAAGAACAGCAGTGGTGGCACCAGTAGCAGCATCTCGCAAACGCCAACTCATTCCTAGGCAGGCTACGCTTTGTATCACCGCTTTCCATAAGAGGCACACAGCTGACAACCTCTTACGGAAACTGAGGAACATCATCGCAGAATGGCTTACCCCAATTGGACTCTCCTGGGGATTTGTGACATCGGACAACGCCACCAATATTGTGCGTGCATTACATGTGGGCAAATTCCAGCACGTCCCATGTTTTGCACATACATTGAATTTGGTGGTGCAGAATTTTTTAAAAAAAAACGACAGGGGCGTGCAAGAGATGCTGTCAGTGGCCCGAAGAATTGCGGGACACTTTCGGCTTTCAGCCACCGCGTGACGAATACTGGAGCACCAGAAAACATTACTGAACCTGCCCCGCCATCATCTGAAGCAAGAGGTGGTAACGAGGTGGAATTCAACCCTCTATATGCATCAGAGGATGGAGGAGCAGCAAAAGGCCATTCAAGCCTATACAGCTACCTACGATATAGGCAAAGGAGGGGGAATGCACCTGACTCAAGCGCAGTGGAGAATGATTTCAACGTTGTGCAAGGTTCTGCAACCCTTTGAACTTGCCACACGTGAATTCAGTTCAGACACTGCCAGCCTGAGTCAGGTCATTCCCCTCATCAGGCTTTTGCAGAAGAAGCTGGAGAGATAGAAGGAGGAGCTAAAACGGAGCGATTCCGCTAGGCATGTGGGACTTGTGGATGGAGCCCTTCATTCGCTTAAGCAGGATTCACGGGTGGTCAATCTGTTGAAATCAGAGCACTACATATTGGCCACCATGCTCGATCCTAGGTTTAAAGCCTACGTTGTATCTCTCTTACCGGCAGACACAAGTGTGCAGAGGTGCAAAGACCTGCTGGTGAGACACTTGTCAAGTCAGGCGGAACGTGACCCGTCAACAGCTCCTCCTTCACATTCTCCCGCAACTGGGGCTGCGAGGAAAAGGCTAAGAATTCCGAGCCCACCCGCTGGCGGTGATGCAGGGCAGTCTGGAGCGAGTGCTGACATCTGGTCCGGACTGAAGGACCTGCCAATGATTACTGACATGTCGTCTACTGTCACTGCATATGATTCTGTCACCATTGAAAGAATGGTGGAGGATTATATGAGTGACCGCATCCAAGTAGGCACGTCAGACAGTCCATATGTATACTGGCAGGAAAAAGAGGCAATTTGGAGGCCCTTGCACAAACTGGCTTTATTTTACCTAAGTTGCCCTCCCTCCAGTGTGTACTCTGAAAGAGTGTTTAGTGCAGCCGGTCACCTTGTCAGCAATCGGCGTACGAGGTTACTTCCAGAAAATGTGGAGAAGATGATGTTCATCAAAATTAATTATAATCAATTCCTCCGTGGAGACATTCACCAGCAATTGCCTCCAGAAAGTACACAGGGACCTGAGATGGAGGATTCCAGTGGGGACGAATTAATAATCTGTGAGGAGGGGGATGTACACAGTAAAAGGGGTGAGGAATCGGACGATGAGGAGGAGGTGGACATCTTGCCTCTGTAGAGCCAGTTTGTGCAAGGAGAGATTGATTGCTTCTTTTTTGGTGGTGGCCCAAACCAACCAGTCATTTCAGTCCCAGTCGTGTGGCAGACCCTGTCGCTGAAATGATGGGTTTGTTAAAGTGTGCATGTCCTGTTTATACAACATAAGGGTGGGTGGGAGGGCCCAAGGACAATTCCATCTTGCACCTCTTTTTTCTTTAATTTATCTTTGCATCATGTGATGTTTGGGGCCAATTTTTTTGAAGTGCCATCCTGTCTGACACTGCAGTGCCACTCCTAGATGGGCCAGGTGTTTGTGCTGGCCACTTAGGTCGCTTAGCTTAGTCATTTAGGGACCTCGGTGCAAATTTTAGGACTAAAAATAATATTGTGAGGTGTTCAGAATAGACTGGAAATGAGTGGAAATTATGGTTATTGAGGTTAATAATACTATGGGATCAAAATGACCCCCAAATTCTATGATTTAAGCTGTTTTTGAGGATTTTTTTGTAAAAAAACACCCGAATCCGACAAAAAAATTTCAGGGAGGTTTTGCCAAAACGCGTCCGAATCCAAAACACGGCCGCGGAACCGAATCCAAAACCAAAACACAAAACCCGAAAAATGTCCGGTGCACATCACTAGTTATATTGTTTCTGTGCAGGGTAAATACTGGCTGGTTTATTTTTACACTGCAATTTAGATTCAGTTTGAACACACCCCACCCAAATCGAACTCTCTCTGCACATGTTATATCTGCCCCCCTCCCCTGAGGTGCACATGGTTTTGCCCATCTGCTAACAAATTTTCAGCTACAATCAGGTCTGAATTACTCCCTATGTTACTATTTTACTATATTATCCCTGTATGTTTGTCTTACTATAGTAGGAGCAGTAAGTTAACTATGAGCTGACTAGTCAGGACCATTAGCTCTATAGGAGTCAGCAGCAGAACATATGACACTGCCCTGGGTGGCTGCACTAGGAGAATGATCTATAGCAGAGGAGCAAGAAGAAATACTACAGGGTGATTCAAATGTCGCAGTATACCCTTTTGTTTCAAAAACTGTGCAGGAAATGGGAAAACTGAATACTCCAGTAAGGTATGGGTGAGGTGGGCTATCTTTTAGGGTATGTACCGAACATGGGCGCCATCTTGAAATCGGCCATCTTGAATCTAAGTCAGTTTTTTCAAATGGAAAGGGTGTTGTGTAACATGTCAAACAATATCAGAATTTGTTGAAAAGTTTATTGCTGCAAACAGATTTGAAATAGCAGTTATGGTTCAAAAGTTACAACACTTTTTTTGTTGCAGGTAACTGAAGATGGCTTTGACAAAAAAGGGGAGAGGTCATTTTGATGTCTGGAGAATTCAGTTTCCATGTCATAGCTGCAGATTTTAACAACCGGCACCCAGAAAGACCTCAAATTTCACATAACACTGTCGGATGCCTAATTTCCATATTCCGAGAAATTGGGATTGTGGCTGACAAGTCACGAAGTGGTCGTCCAAAAAGTGCTACTGGTCTTTCTGGGTGCCGGTTGTTAAAATGTTACAGCATACAGGACAGGGCCAGTGTTGCTTTATATTAACAGCACCTCTGTATTTTTACAACACCCCTGTATTTTTACAGCATACAGGACAGGGCAAATGTTCCTTTATTTTTACAACACCCCTGTATTTTTACAGCATACAGGACAGGGCTAGTGTTCCTTTATTTTAACCGCACCCCTGTATTTTTACAACACCCCTGAAATTTTATAACATATAGGATAGGGCCAGCACCCAAGTATTTTTACAACACCCCTGTATTTTTACAGCATACAGGACAATGCCAGTGTTCCTTTATTTTTACAACACCACTGTATTTTTACAGCATCCAGGACAGGGCCAGCACCCCTGTATTTTAACAACAGTGCTGTATTTTTACAGCATACAAGACAGGGACACAGCACCCCTGTATTTTAACAACACTCCTGTATTTTTACAGCATACAGGACAGGGACACAGCACGCCTGTATTTTCACAGTACCACTGTATTTTAACAACACACCTGTATCTTTACAGCATAGAGGACAGGGCTATCACCCCTGTATTTTTACAGCATACAAGACAGGGACACAGTACCCCTGTATTTTCACAGCACCCCTGTATTTTTTTACAGCATGCAGGACAGGGCCAGCACCGCTGTATTTTAACAGCATACAAGACAAGGGCACAGTACCCCTGTATTTTCACAGCACCCCTGTATTTTAACAACACCCCTGTATTTTTACAGCATACAGTACAGGGCCAGCAGCCCTGTATTTTAACAACACCCCTGTATTTTTACAGCATACAGGACAGGGCCAGAGTACCTTTATTTTTACAACACCCCTGTATTTTTACAGCATACAGGACAATACCCCTGTACAGCACAGGACAGCAATACCCATGTACAGCACCCCTAACAGCACAGGGCACCCCTGTACAGCACCCCAAACAGCACAGGGCAGCACCCCTAAAGAGCACATCCTGACACCCCCCCACCCCCCCGACGCCACCACCCACAGAGAGACAGAGGTCTGTATCCCTCACTCTCCAAGTCGGAAGTGAAAATGGCGGCGACAAGCAGCTCCTTATATGGAATCCAAAACCCGTGAGAATCCGACAGCGGGATGATGACGTTTGCTTCGTTCTGGGATCAGAGTCTGACGGGAAGTACCTGGCCGGGATCTGATCCCGACTCGGATCGTGAACTCAGAATACACTATATTTTTATAGTTTGTTAGAATAAAATTTACTCTGCAGTAGAGATGAGCAGGTTCGGATCTCAGAGATCCAAACCCGCTCATCTCTACTGCAGAGTAAATCTTATCCTAACAAACTATAAAAATATTGTGTATTTTGATTTTAGATTTCAATTTTGCACACTACAATGAGATGCATAATATGCCATACTGCAGTATACCAATTTCATAATATACCACACAGTATTACTCCCAAATGATGTGTCTTAGCACTGCCACCCATTAATAATATAGTGTAATATCCCCAATTATGTGCCACATAGAGCCCCCTCAATCATGCCCCAGTCTTCTTTACCCTTGTATACCCTTATATTCAACCCCTTACCTTGCATTCACCACCAAAGAACAGTGTCACAATCTCTTTCTGCTTGGTTCCTTTGAGTCAGTCCATAGATTATTCAGACAGAACTGTCCAGGAGTAATGCCTCTTGGACAGGGGACACATTTAGCGTTGGCTATGCCACGTTTGGCCCACGGGTCATAGTTGGGCCGCCACTGTCCTGGGGTTTCATTAATTAGTTAACACACACTTAAAAGTAATCCAATGATGAAGATATGGAGCAGCCCCAGTCATGAAGAAACAACAAGGGTGTCTTGGGACACTTGCAGGGAGTGTTCTGAGTTGGTGGTCCAGGACCAATTTAAATTAATTAGTTATAGTCTATGTGATTGGCAGCCACAAGCACTGGTTTTGCCTAACATAACATACGTGGACAAACAGAAATTAATCCTAACATAACATAACTTACCCTAATGAAGGTATATAAATACAATTTACTTAATTTTACTTTTTTTTCTGAATTTCTGAGAAACTTTAAAGGGTGCTGTGAAAAAAATTATAATACTCTAGTGCGCGGCGATTAAAAAAAACGTTTTGGATCCACTGGGCTAAAGGATATTTCCATAAATATAAAGGTTCAAATTCTAAAGTGTGATTGGGCGAGGGGAATCCTTGTACATCCAAACATTCCCCTCACATTCCCAGTTAATTTGCCTCTATGCCCTCATCCCTGCGTTTTTCTAGATCACATGCTGCTTGTGCAGATGCCCTTTGAAGAAAATTATTAAATACAAAAAGAAACAATTTATAATTGTAATATTCTGTATTAAACTAAAATTATAACCAAAAATCAATTCCCCAAATTTGTATTCAGGCTCAAAGTTTCTGCATCATTTCAGAACTGAATCAGTTGCTGGATAAAAAAAACGGATTTTAATATCTATCGGTAAATCCTTTTCTCCTAGTCCGTAGAGGATGCTGGGGTCCACTTCAGTACCATGGGGGTATAGACGGTTCCGCAAGAGCCATGGGCACTTTAAGACTTTTCTAGAGTGTGAACTGGCTCCTCCCTCTATGCCCCTCCGCCAGACCTCAGTACGAGATGCCATCATGTCTATTTGAGGAATTCCCCAAAGACCTGTCAACTTTGCAAAGACTTCTTGGTGGAGGCCTCACTCCCCTGGATGGAGATCGTATCTGCTAAGGAAGTCTGCTTCCCAGTTGTCCACTCTCAGAACGAAAATTGGCGACAGAGCTTTTGCATGTCTTTCTGCCCAGAGGAGGATCTTTGACACCTCTGCCATTGCCGCTCTGCTTTTCACTCCGCCCTGACAGTTTATGTACGCGACTGCTGTTACATTGTCCGACTGGATCTGTAAGGGTTGATCTTGAAGAAGATGTACCGCTTGTTGAAGGCCGTTGTAAATGGCTCTCAACTCCAGAACGTTTATGTGAAGACATGCTTCTTGACTTGACCATCTTCCTTGGAAGCTCTCCCCCTGTGTGACTGCTCCCCAGCCTCGGAGACTTGCATCCGTGGTCACCAGGATCCAGTCTTGAAACCCGAACCTGCGTCCCTCTAGGAGGTGAGAACTGTGTAGCCACCACAGGAGCGAAATTCTAGCTTTGGATGACAGGATTATCCTCTGAAGCATGTGTAGATGGGATCCGGACCACTTTTCAAATAGGTCCCACTGGAATACTCTGGCATGGAATCGGCCAAACTGTATGGCCTCATAGGCCGCTACCATCTTCCCCAACAACCGAATGCATTGATGAATCGATACTCTTGTTGGTTTCAGAATTTGTTTGACCAATCTCTGGAGTTCCAGAAACTTTTCTATTGGAAGAAATACCCTCTGTACTTCTGTGTCCAGTATCATCCCCAGAAAGGACAATCTTGTCGTTGTTTCCAATTGTAACTGTGGAATAACTTATGATCCAACCGTGATGTTGAAGTACTGTCAGGGGGAGTGCCATGTTCTGCACCAACTTTTCCCTGGATCTTGCTTTTATCAGGAGATCTTCCAGGTCAGGAATTATATTGACTCCTTGCTGTCGAAGGAGGACCATCATCTCCTGCCATCACTTTGGTGAAAACTCTCGGTGCCGTGGAAGGTCCGAACAGCAACACCTGAAATTGGTAATGACAATTCTGTATTGCGAATCTCAGATAAGCTTGATGTGGAGGATAAATGGGAAAGTGTAAGTAGGCATCTTTTATGTCTACTGACACCATGAAGTCCCCCTCCTCCAGACTGGAAACCACTGCTCTCAGAGATTCCATCTTGAATTAGAACCTTTGCAGGTAGAGATTCAGAGTATACAGGTTTAGAATCGGTATAACCGAGCCGTCCGGCTTCGGAACCACGAATAGGGTTGCAATAAAACCCTTCTCCTTGTTGTTACAAGGGAACCAGGACAAAAACTTGATCCTTACATAATTTTTGTATTGCTGCTGCCACCACTTCCCTGTCTGGGATAGAAGCTGGTGAGGTCGATTTGAAAATACGGCCTGGGTAAATGTCTTGAAACTCCAGTTTGTACCCGTGGGACTATATTTGTATGACCCACGGGTCTAGGCCAGATTGAACCCAGAACTGACTGAAGAGTTTCAGATGTGCCCCCACCTAAGCGGACTCCCACAAGGGAGCCCCAGCGTCATGCTGAAGATTTGGCAGAAGCAGAGGTTGATTTCTGCTCCTGTGATCCTGGAGACACTGTGGGCTTTATTTCCTTTCCCCCACAAAGAAAGGGGAACCTTTACCCTTTTTTGTAATTTTTGGGCCGAAATGACTGCATCTGAGAGTGATGTGTCTTTTTCGCCGGCGTAGGAGCAATAGGCAAGAATGTCGACTTACCTGCGGTAGCTACAGAATCTAAAGCATCCAGCCCATCTCCAAATAAGGACTCACCTTAATACGGGAGAGCCTCCATATTCCTTTTGGAATCTGCGTCAGCATTCCATTGGTGAATCCACAACGCCCTGCGTGCTGAGATTGCCATGGTAGCGGCTCTTGATCCCAAGAGACCAATATCTTTCATGGTTTCTAGCATGTACGCAGCGTCTTTGATATGACCTAACATAAGGAGTATCTCGTCTCTATCTATTGTGTCAATGTCTGATGACAAGTTTTCTGACCACTTTTCAATAGCACCATTCACCCACGCACAGGCAATGGTAGGCCTGAGTAGTGTCCCATAGGCCACATCAATAGATTACAACGTAGTCTCAAACTTGCGGTCTGCCGGCTCCTTAAGTGAACCATCTCAGGCGCAGGGAGAGACACCTTTTTTCTTTAACCGTGACAGGGCACTGTCTAAAATGGGGGGTGACTCCCACCTTTTCCTGTCCTCGGCATGGAAAAAGCAAAGCTGCCTGACTTCTTTTGGGAATCTGAAAATTTATTTTCGGGTTAAACCAGACTCCCTCCAAGAGACTGTTCAGCTCATGAGGTGGAGGGAAAGTTACACTGCTTTACTAAAGTAAGCCTGCTCCTGTGGTAAAGGAGGAGGCCCCGTAACTTCTAATACCTCCTTTATAGCTAAAAACATGTTTTTAATGTTTTTCGCTAACTTAGGACCTATTCCCCTGGAATCACTATTGTCGACACAGGAATCAGCGTCCGTGTCGGTATCATTTCATACTACTTGTGCAAATATTTATGTGACCCAGAGGGGTCCCCTGTGGATGAAAGGTAGAGCTATTAAAAATCACATCTTCAACAGATTATTTTCAGTTTTCTGCATGAGACTCAGACTTATCCAATCTCTTACTGATATGATTCACACTATCACGTAAATCTTTCACCCAGTCAGGCTCTTGGTGTCACATTACAACTCTGTGTCCCTAACATGGCTCCCACAGAGGAAGAGCTCCCTGCCTCAGACATGTCACACACTTGCACAATCACACCACAGACACTCCGGGGCTTATAGGGGACAGACCCACAGTAAAATCTGTCAGAGGGACACAGAAAGGAATTGCCAGTCCACAAATCAGCGCTTAAATAAAAAATCCCTGTGTCATGTACTTTGTACACAGAGACTTCTCGCTCTATATATATTGTCAATAATACCACAATATACACTTTCCCCCCCTTTTTTCACTCTGATACTAAAATCATAAGTTGAGAGGAGGATCAGCGTTTCTTCCCTTGCTTTTGCTGGAAGAAAATGGCACTGAACAGTGTGCTGGCTGCCTGAGGAAGAAGTCCCGCCCCCTGCAATGGCGCCTTTTTCCTCAGCAAACATGAGGTAATATTTATACTGGCGGGGGTGTAGGATTGTGCCACGGCCCAATATGCTACCTTTTTGCCAGAGTAGGTTTTCATGCTTTCCAGGGCAGCCCCCCCACCGCGCCCTGCACCCTGCTGTGCGCTGTGTATGGATAGCATGTCCGCGCAGCGTTCCCGCTCGCTGCGCGGTACCTTGAGCCGTCACGATGACCGGAGGTCCCTCTTGCAGATCTCCGGTAATAATAATCACGCGTCTTCTGACTTCTGGCTCTGTTAGGGGGATGACGGCGTGCTGTGGGAGTGAGCACATAGCCACAGCTAGCATTCAGTTCCCTTCAGGAGCTAATGGTGTCTTGTCAGCAAGAAGCAGAGCCATGAAACTATTCAGGAAGTTGGTTCCTACTTCTTCCCCCTAAGTCCTATGAAGCAGGGAGACTGTTGCCAGCAGTCTCCCTGAAAATAAAAAACCTAACAAAGTCTTTCAGTGAAACTCAGTAGAGCTCCACTGGAGTGCGGCCAGTCTGCCTGGGCACATTTTCTAAACTGAGGTCTGAAGGAGGGGTATAGAGGGAGGAGCCAGTTCACACTCTAGAAAAGTCTTAAAGTGCCCATGGCTCCTGCAGAACCGTCTATACCCCCATGGTACTAAAGTGGACCCCAGCATCCTCTAGGATGTATGAGAAATATATATATATATATATATATATATATATAAATCAGTACTATATATGAAAACAACAGTAAGATTGTTTTCCCCAATAGGACATGTTACAGATGGTTTTTGATTGTTGTCAAGCTGTCTCAATCATTTTATCCCTATAGGAGAATGCCAGTAATGCCAAATGCTGTGCAAGACTCTTGTGTTAATACTGGCTACTGACATGGGGGATCATTCAGATCTGATCGTTGCTGTGTGTTTTCGCACAGCGGCCGATCAGATCCGAACTTTGCATGCGTCTGAGCCGCAATAGGCAGGTGCGTCGGACGGCTACAAAAGGCTTCGATGAGATGGTGCGAAGAATCCATTCGTACGGGCCTTCACAAGGTGATTGACAGGAAGAGGCCGGTTGAGGGTGGCAACTGACAGTTTTCAGGGAGTGTCTAGAAAAACGCAGGTGGGCTCAAGCGTTTTCAGGGAGGGTGTCTGACGTCAGCTCCGGCCCCTATCAGCGGGATTCAATCGCACTGGAAGAGCAAGTCCTGGGCTGCGCAGAGCCTGCACAAACTGATTTTGAGCAGCTCTGCTATACATAGTAATGCACACTTGCACAGCGAAAATACACTCCCCCTGTAAACGGCGAGTATCTGTTCTCAGGACAGCAAAAAATGCAGCCCAGCGAATAGATCTGAATTAGCCCCATGTAGCCAGTATTAATTACACACGTTGGGGTAAATTTACTAAGAATCGTATTATCCCATTTGAGGTCAAAGTTCAATCACGAATGACATCGAAAGTGTAAATATGCAACTTTTTGAATTGATTACGACTAATTTACTAAGCTGCCGTATTCTGCATTTTCGGTTTTTCCGATGTCGATGTCATTCATTTTTTTAGGCATTGTTTTACGTGAGTGACTTGTAAAACACTGCCGACTTTAATACAATGAATCTCGTCCGGATCTGAGAGATCCGTGCTGGGCTTCATTGTGCACCTTGTAAAAAAAATTTAAAATGTTTAAACTTAAAATAAATTGCGTGGGGTCCCCCCTCCTAAGCCAAACCAGCCTCGGGCTCTTTGAGCCGGTCCTGGTTGCAAAAATATGGGGAAAAAATTGACAGGGGTTCCCCCATATTTAAACAACCAGCACCGGGCTCTGCGCCTGGTCCTGGTTCCAAAAATACGGGGGACAAAAAGCGTAGGGGTCCCCCGTATTTTTGAAACCAGCACCGGGCTCCACTAGCTGGACAGATAATGCCACAGCCAGGGGTCACTTTTATACAGTGCCTTGTGGCCGTGGCATCAAATATCCAACTAGTCACCCCTGGCCGGGGTACCCTGGGGGAGTGGGGACCCCTTCAATCAAGGGGTCCCCCCCCCCAGCCACCCAAGGGCCAAGGGTGAAGCCCGAGGCTGTCCCCCCCATCCAATGGGCTGCGGATGGGGGGCTGATAGCCTTTGTTGAAAGTAATGGATATTGTTTTCAGTAGCAGTACTACAAGTCCCAGCAAGCCCCCCCCCCCCCCGCAAGCTGGTACTTGGAGAACCACAAGTACCAGCATGCGGCGGAAAACCAGGCCCGCTGGTACCTGTAGTACTACTACAAAAAAATACCCCAATAAAGACATTACACACACACCTTGAAAGTATAACTTTAATGCATACATACACACCACCATATACACATACTTACCTTATGTTCACACGAGGGTCGGTCCTCTTCTCCATGTAGAATCCAAGGTGTACCTGTTGAAAAAATCCTACTCACCAAATCCAGTGTAGAGGGCTCCTCGCGTAATCCATTTGTAATCCACGTACTTGTAAAAATAAAAAAACGGGACACCCGACCACGAACTGAAAGGGGTCCCATGTTTTCACATGGGACCCCTTTCCCCGAATGCCAGAAACCCCCTCTGACTAATGTCTAAGTGGGTTTCTTCAGCCAATCAGGGAGTGCCACGTTGTTGCACCCTCCTGATCGGCTGTGTGCTCCTGTACTGTCGGACAGGCAGCACACGGCAGTGTTACAATGTAGCGCCTATGCGCTCCATTATAACCAATGGTGGGAACTTTGTGGTCAGCGGTTGACCGAAAGTGACCTCACCGCTGACCACAAAGTTCCCACCATTGGTTACAATGGAGCGCATAGGCGCTACATTGTAACACTGCCGTGTGCCGCCTGTCAGACAGTACAGGAGCACACAGCCGATCAGGAGGGTGTCACAACGTGGCACTCCCTGATTGGCTGAAGAAACCCACTTAGAAATCAGTCAGAGGGGGTTTCTGGCATTCGGCAACATGGGGCCCCTTTCAGTTCGTGGTCGGGTGTGCCGTTTTTTTATTTTTACAAGTACGTGGATTACAAATGGATTATCCGAGGAGCCCTCTACACTGGATTTGGGGAGTAGAATTTTTTCAACAGGTACAAATTGGATTCTACATGGAGAAGAGGACCGACCCTCGTGTGAACATAAGGTAAGTATGTGTATATGGTGGTGTGTATGTATGCATTAAAGTTATACTTTCAAGGTGTGTGTGTAATGTCTTTATTGGGGTATTTTTTTAGTAGTAGTACTACAGGTACCAGCGGGCCCGGTTTTCCGTCGCATGCTGGTACTTGTGGTTCTCCAAGTACCAGCTTGCGGGGGAGGCTTGCTGGGACTTGTAGTACTGCTACTAAAAACAATATTCATAACTTTCAACAAAGGCTATCAGCCCCCCATCCGCAGCCCATTGGATGGGGGGGGGACAGCCTCGGGCTTCACCCTTGGCCCTTGGGTGGCTGGGGGGGGGGACCCCTTGATTGAAGGGGTCCCCACTCCCCCAGGGTACCCCGGCCAGGGGTGACTAGTTGGATATTTGATGCCACAGCCGCAAGGCACTGTATAAAAGTGACCCCCGGCTGTGGCATCATCTGTCCAGCTAGTGGAGCCCGGTGCTGGTTTCAAAAATACGGGGGACCCCTACGCTTTTTGTCCCCCGTATTTTTGGAACCAGGACCAGGCGCAGAGCCCGGTGCTGGTTGCTTAAATATGGGGGAACCCCTGTCAATTTTTTCCCCATATTTTTGCAACCAGGGCCGGCTCAAAGAGCTCGAGGCTGGTTTGGTTTAGGAGGGGGGACCCCACGCATTTTTTTTTATAAAAATTAAAACATTTCCCACCCCTTCCCACTGAAAAACATGCACGGATCTCATGGATCCGTGCATGCCTTTACAAACACGGGATAAAAAAGCAGGTCTGTTTTTTTTTTAGCACTTTTTCACGATTTGTATTTCATCACGGCAGTGTTTGGCTATTGTCGGCAGTGTTTGTGTTTTGCACTTTTTAGTAAATTCCTGATTTCTAGCAAATTGCAGGCGTATTTGACCGATGGTGTATTGATTCGTGATTTTTTCCTAGGACTTCCAAAATATTACGAATGCCCTCATCACTGCCGTGATTTTTGCTTAGTAAATTACCGAGATGACACTTTGAAGAAAAAACGGCATCTCGGTCAAAATCGGGACCTTAGTAAATATATATATAGAGAGAGAGAGAGAGAGAGAGAGAGAGTGTGTGTGTGTGTGTGTGTGTGTGTGTAATAGGGTGTGATAATCACAAAGTGAGAGATTTTGTGAGAGTTCTCCTGGGTTTTTTTTTTTTAAGTGGCAATCAGTTACATGTAAAACCAGGTTGATTTTGCCATGTAAATGATTGCCAGAGAGAACCCTCACAAAATCTCTCACTTTCTGATTCTCACACCCTATTACATTCCCCCAGTAATCTGCTAGCAGTATATATTTTTTAGAAACAGACAATTCAATCAAATGCAATTGGATTAATTGGAAGTACTATGTAACTTCCTCTGCGTCTGATTGGTTGAACGTTAACATGGGAGTCCCTGCTCAAACATCTTTCATGGGGTTTCAGCAAACCCTGCGGCTTTCCTTATCTATTACAGGGCTACACATGTAGTAAAAAGGACGCTGCAGCAGTTGGTGACTTGTACAACAATGTATGGGATGTAGAAGACAGTAGACCAGTGATGGGAGATTCTTTCAGGTGCTGGGTCACTTAAATTGCAGTTAATGGTCAAGGGACACACAAAATATGCCACCCGCATGCCCCTCTTGTGCCATCAATCTACTCCACATGCCTCTTGCAGACTCCTAAACACAGACAACAACAATTACATTAGTCTATGCTGTGAAGACACTCACAGAAAAGTTATTGGTAAGTCAGGAGAGGACAGATAGATTTCACAATAGAACCCCACACACACAAATTTCAGCCTCACAGAAACAACCCCTAACAAGCTATACCTCTTTGGACTACAGTTGTTTACCTGCTAGTATAGTGGACAGAGGTTTTCCATTGGTGGTTTATACAGCCAGGTGCCTCCGGCAGCATGTAGAGCTGACTGTCTGCTCCTCTAGGTATCGGCAACACTGGCTATTTCTGAGGCAGCAGTGTGTGACAGCAGTGAGTTGGGACTCTACAGTCCCCTGTATGTCGCTGGGCTGCTTAGTGCTTAGGGGGCCATCCTAGCACAATGGTGTAAGGCAGTGGGACGATCAAGATGGCCTCACAGCCCATATTTTGCCACCCCTGCTGCAGACAGACAGACAGACAGACAGACACACACACACACACACACACACACACACACACACACACACACACACACACACACACACACACGTTATGGGTGTGATGGAGGCGGTGGTTAGTAGATTTCTATCCATGAGGGCAAGAAGAGTAGTTACTTTATAATGACATATCGCTCTGACATTACGTATAGTCAGCGGCACTACAACCTTTTTGGTTGTAGGGGGCCCAAGAGATAATTTAATTATGGTGCCCTCAAGTCGCCACCTTAAGAACAGCTGGACTTCCCAGCCACACCACCTGATGACAGAGATGGGAAACAGGGAAAGTAATACTTTCAAGGAATACTTACTGTACATTTTATGGGTATCCCGATTTTTGTGGGCGATTTCCCACAAATTGTGTTTAATAAATATGCCCCAAAAACATAACTGTAATATGTGAGTGCCTTTATGTAGAAGCCGAAGAGACTGTATCCACTCGTAGCTCACCTTCCATGCACAGCCTCAGCCAGGGTGTAAGGAGACAGCTGAACCAGGTTGAAAAAATAAGAATTTACTCACCGGTAATCCTATTTCTCGTAGTCCGTAGTGGATGCTGGGAACTCCGTAAGGACCATGGGGAATAGCGGCTCCGCAGGAGTCTGGGCACAGCTAAAAGAAAGCTTTTAGACTACCTGGTGTGCACTGGCTCCTCCCACTATGACCCTCCTCCAAGCCTCAGTTAGGATACTGTGCCCGGAAGAGCTGACACAATAAGGAAGGATTTTGAATCCCGGGTAAGACTCATACCAGCCACACCAATCACACCGTATAACTCGTGATACCATATCCAGTTAACAGTATGAAATTTAACTGAGCCTCTCAACAGATGGCTCATAACAATAACCCTTTTGTGAACAACAACTATGTACAAGTATTGCAGACAATCCGCACTTGGGACGGGCGCCCAGCATCCACTACGGACTACGAGAAATAGAATTACCGGTGAGTAAATTCTTATTTTCTCTGACGTCCTAGTGGATGCTGGGAACTCCGTAAGGACCATGGGGATTATACCAAAGCTCCCAAACGGGCGGGAGAGTGCGGATGACTCTGCAGCACCGAATGAGAGAACTCAAGGTCCTCCTCAGCCAGGGTATCAAATTTGTAGAATTTAGCAAACGTGTTTGCCCCTGACCAAGTAGCAGCTCGGCAAAGTTGTAAAGCCTAGACCCCTCGGGCAGCCGCCCAAGATGAGCCCACCTTCCTTGTAGAATGGGCTTTTACTGATTTAGGATGCGGCAGTCCAGCCGCAGAATGCGCCAGCTGAATTGTGCTACAAATCCAGCGAGCAATAGTCTGCTTAGAAGCAGGAGCACCCAGTTTGTTGGGTGCATACAGGATAAATAGCGAGTCAGTTTTCCTGACTCCAGCCGTCCTGGAAACATACATTTTCAAGGCCCTGACAACGTCCAGTAACTTGGAATCCTCCAAGTCGCTAGTAGCCGCAGGCACTACAATAGGTTGGTTCAAGTGAAAAGCAGATACCACCTTAGGGAGAAACTGGGGACGAGTCCTCAATTCCGCCCTATCCATATGGAAAATCAGATAAGGACTTTTAAATGAAAAAGCCGCCAATTCTGATACACGCCTGGCCGAAGCCAAGGCCAATAACATGACCACTTTCCACGTGAGATATTTTAGATCCACGGTCTTTAGTGGCTCAAACCAATGTGATTTTAGGAAATTCAACACCACGTTGAGATCCCAGGGTGCCACTGGAGGCACAAAGGTGGGCTGAATATGCAGCACTCCTTTTACAAATATCTGAACTTCAGGTAGTGAAGCTAGTTCTTTTTGGAAGAAAATCGACAGAGCCGATATCTGTACCTTAATGGAGCCTAATTTTAGGCCCATAGTCACTCCTGCCTGTAGGAAGTGCAGAAATCGACCCAGCTGAAATTCCTCTGTTGGGGCCTTATTGGCCTCACACCAAGCAACATATTTCCGCCATATGCGGTGATAATGTTTTACCGTTACATCTTTCCTGGCTTTAATCAGCGTAGGAATGACATCCTCCGGAATGCCCTTTTCCTTTAGGATCCGGCGTTCAACCGCCATGCCGTCAAACGCAGCCGCGGTAAGTCTTGGAACAGACAGGGCCCCTGCTGCAGCAGGTCCTGTCTGAGCGGCAGAGGCCATGGGTCCTCTGAGATCATCTCTTGAAGTTCCGGGTACCAAGCTCTTCTTGGCCAATCCGGAACCACGAGTATTGTCCTTACTCCTCGTTTTCTTATTATTCTCAATACCTTTGGTATGAGAGGCAGAGGAGGGAACACATAAACTGACTGGTACACCCACGGTGTCACTAGAGCGTCCACCGCTATCGCCTGAGGGTCCCTTGACCTGGCGCAATATCTCTCCAGTTTTTTGTTTAGGCGGGACGCCATCATGTCCACCTGTGGCCGTACCCAACGATTTACAATCAGTGTGAAGACTTCTGGATGAAGTCCCCACTCTCCCGGGTGGAGGTCGTGCCTGCTGAGGAAGTCTGCTTCCCAGTTGTCCACTCCCGGAATGAACACTGCTGACAGTGCTAGCACGTGATTTTCCGCCCATCGGAGAATCCTTGTGGCTTCTGCCATTGCCGTCCTGCTTCTTGTGCCGCCCTGTCGGTTTACATGGGCGACCGCCGTGATGTTGTCTGACTGGATCAGTACCGGCTGGTGTAGAAGCAGGGGTTTTGCCTGACTTAGGGCACTGTAAATGGCCCTTAGTTCTAGAATATTTATGTGTAAGGAAGTCTCCTGACTCGACCATAGTCCTTGGAAGTTTCTTCCCTGTGTGACTGCCCCCCAGCCTCGAAGGCTGGCATCCGTGGTCACCCGGACCCAGTCCTGTATGCCGAATCTGCGGCCCTCTAGGAGATAAGCACTCTGCAGCCACCACAGCAGAGACACCCTGGTTCTTGGAGACAGGGTTATTAGCCGATGCATCTGAAGATGCGATCCGGACCATTGGTCCAACAGGTCCCACTGAAAGATTCTGGCATGGAACCTGCCGAAAGGAATTGCTTCGTAAGAAGCCACCATCTTTCCCAGGACTCGCGTGCAGTGATGCACCGACACCTGTTTTGGTTTCAGGAGGTCTCTGACTAGAGATGACAGCTCCTTGGCTTTCTCCGCCGGGAGAAACACTTTTTTCTGGACTGTGTCCAAAATCATTCCCAGGAACAGTAGACGTGTCGTCGGAACCAGCTGTGACTTTGGAATATTCAGAATCCAACCGTGCTGGTGTAGCACCTCCTGAGATAGTGCTACTCCTACCAACAACTGCTCCCTGGATCTCGCCTTTATTAGGAGATCGTCCAAGTACGGGATAATTAAAACTCCCTTTTTTCGAAGGAGTATCATCATTTCCGCCATTACCTTGGTAAACACCCTCGGTGCCGTGGACAGTCCAAACGGCAGCGTCTGGAATTGGTAATGGCAATTTTGTACCGCAAATCTGAGGTACTCCTGGTGAGGATGATAAATGGGGACATGCAGGTAAGCATCCTTGATGTCCAGGGATATCATGTAATCCCCCTCGTCCAGGCTTGCAATAACCGCCCTGAGCGATTCCATCTTGAACTTGAACTTTTTTATGTATGTGTTCAAGGATTTCAAATTTAAAATGGGTCTCACCGAACCGTCCGGTTTCGGTACCACAACAGTGTGGAATAGTAACCCCGTCCTTGTTGAAGTAGGGGCACCTTGACTATCACCTGCTGGGAATACAGCTTGTGAATTGCCTCTAGCACAGCCTCCCTGCCAGAGGGAGTTGTTGGCAAGGCAGATTTGAGGAAACGGCGGGGGGGAGACGCCTCGAATTCCAGTCTGTACCCCTGAGATACTACTTGCAAGATCCAGGGATCCACCTGTGAGCGAGCCCACTGATCGCTGAAATTTTTGAGGCGGCCCCCCACCGTACCTGGCTCCGCCTGTGGAGCCCCACCGTCATGCGGCGGACTTGGAAGAAGCGGGGGAGGACTTTTGCTCCTGGGAACCTGCTGTTTGTTGCAGCCTTTTTCCCCTACCTCTGCCTCTGGACAGAAAGGACCCGCCTTTTCCTCGCCTGTTTCTCTGGGTCCGAAAGGACTGTACTTGATAAAACGGCGCTTTTTTAGGCTGTGAGGGAACCTGGGGTAAAAATGCTGACTTCCCAGCTGTCGCTGTGGAAACTAGGTCCGAGAGACCATCCCCGAATAACTCCTCACCCTTATAAGGCAAAACTTCCATGTGCCTTTTGGAATCTGCATCCCCTGTCCACTGCCGAGTCCATAAGCCTCTCCTAGCAGAAATGGACAAGGCACTTATTTTAGATGCCAGCCGGCAGATCTCCCTCTGTGCATCTCTCATGTATAAGACTGAGTCTTTTATATGCTCTATGATTAGGAGAATAGTATCCCTGTCTAGGGTGTCAATATTTTCTGACAGGGAATCTGACCATGCAGCGGCAGCACTGCACATCCATGCTGACGCAATAGCTGGTCTAAGTATAATGCCTGAGTGTGTATATACAGACTTCAGGATCGCCTCCTGCTTTCTATCCGCAGGCTCCTTTAGGGCGGCCGTATCCGGAGACGGAAGTGCCACCTTTTTAGACAAACGTGTGAGCGCTTTATCCACCCTAGGAGGTGTTTCCCAACGTGCCCTATCCTCTGGCGAGAAAGGGAACGCCATTAGTAATTTTTTAGGGATTACCAATCTTTTATCGGGGAAAGCCCACGCTTCCTCACACACTTCATTTAATTCTTCAGATGGGGGAAAAACTACGGGTAGTTTTTTCTCCCCAAACATAATACCCTTTTTAGTGGTACCTGGGTTTATATCCGAAATGTGTAATACCTCCTTCATTGCCTCAATCATGCAACGAATGACCCTAGTGGACATTAGATTTGACTCATCGTCGTCGACACTGGTATCAGTATCCGTGTCGACATCTGCGTCTGCCATCTGAGGTAGCGGGCGTTTTAGAGCCCCTGATGGTCTTTGAGACACCTGGGCAGGCACGAGCTGAGAAGCCGGCTGTCCCGCATTTGGCATGTCGTCAAATTTTTTGTGTAAGGAGTCGACACTTGCACGTAATTCCTTCCATAAAACCATCCACGCAGGTGTCTGCCCCGCAGGGGGTGACATCACTTCTATAGGCATCTGCTCCGCCTCCACATAATTTTCCTCATCAAACATGTCGACACAGCCGTACCGACACACCGCACGCACACCGGGAATGCTCTAACAGAGGACAGGACCCCACAGAAGCCCTTTGGGGAGACAGAGAGAGAGTATGCCAGCAAACACCAGAGCGCTATATAATGCAGGGACTAACTGAATTATGTCCCCTATAGCTGCTATAATATTTACTGCGCCTAAATTTAGTGCCCCCCCTCTCTTTTTTACCCTTTTCTGTAGTGTAGACTGCAGGGGAGAGCCAGGGAGCTTCCTTCCAGCGGAACTGTGAGGGAGAAATGGCGCCAGTGTGTTGAGGGAGATAGCTCCGCCCCTTTTTCACGGACTTTTCTCCCGCTTTTTTAAGGATTCTGGCAGGGGTAATGATCACATATATAGCCTCTGGGGCTATATATTGTGATTGTTTTGCCAGCCAAGGTGTTTTTATTGCTGCTCAGGGCGCCCCCCCCCAGCGCCCTGCACCCTCAGTGACCGGAGTGTGAAGTGTGTATGAGGAGCAATGGCGCACAGCTGCAGTGCTGTGCGCTACCTTGGTGAAGACAGAAGTCTTCATGCCGCCGATTTTCCGGACTTCTTCTTGCTTCTGGCTCTGTAAGGGGGACGGCGGCGCGGCTCCGGGACCGAACACCAAGGCCAGTTCCATGCGGTCGATCCCTCTGGAGCTAATGGTGTCCAGTAGCCTAAGAAGCCCAAGCTAGCTGCAAGCAGGTAGGTTCGCTTCTTCTCCCCTTCGTCCCTCGTTGCAGTGAGCCTGTTGCCAGCAGGTCTCACTGTAAAATAAAAAACCTAAATTATACTTTCTTTCTAAGAGCTCAGGAGAGCCCCTAGTGTGCATCCAGCTCGGCCGGGCACAGAAATCTAACTGAGGCTTGGAGGAGGGTCATAGTGGGAGGAGCCAGTGCACACCAGGTAGTCTAAAAGCTTTCTTTTAGTTGTGCCCAGACTCCTGCGGAGCCGCTATTCCCCATGGTCCTTACGGAGTTCCCAGCATCCACTAGGACGTCAGAGAAAGGGGGGAGGTCAGTGGGTAGGAGGACATGAGGGAGCTGAGGAACATACAAAGTTGGAGGTGAGAAGGGCATAGGGATGGTCACAGAGGAGGGGTCAGCCCATACTAAATAGCCACACACTGTAGGGGTTGGAGCTGGATGCAGGGCGGAGGGGGGCCCTGGAGGTAGGCAGAGAAAGACTATGGGGAGGGAGGCGGTGGAGCAGGTGGAAAGGGTATTATCCATCTTAAGAGTAGATAATGTAAAATACAAAACATTGTATGTTTTTTAACATATAGCTGTAAAATCAACCAGCTGGTGGTTATGCATCGTTAATATATATTTTTATGTGTTTTAAATAAATTTTTCATATTCAATCTATATGCGCTGTAATACCAGTCTATTATCCATCTTGACATTGCTCGTATTGACTGTAGATGGTGGCCAGACTGTGCCCACCACCCAGGACATGATTGGCGCCTCTCAAATATTTGAAGGGGGGCGTGAGCCGCCCCTTAACCCCCTTTTTCAGCACCTATGCATTTAGTATATTCAGTCTATTTCACAAAAAAAGGTTTAGTACCTCTTTAATGCACAAATGGAAAGGAATTGCAATAACTGAACAAGAGTCCACAAAAAAAAAACAAATATACAAAAATATGTTTATTACCAAAAAAAAGTTTATTAGATTAACATTATGTAGAGATGCAAGTATCTCTGCTACTATATAAATACATTTTCTGGGGATTTAATATTGTCTTATGTATGTGGGTGATCACAATAATGCACACAAGTCTAATGCTAATGACCAAACATTGCCAGTGATTATAGTATGTGTGTCAGTCCTATTAATAAGACTTCTGATTTATGGGAAATTAACAGTCCTGTGTAGAAATGCATGGCTACATCATGTGTGGGGCAACATGGGAGGGAGCATGATCAGCTGTACATATGACCCCTGGCCTGCTTGGTCTTTGCTAGCCCTTTTCATAGCAGTGTGACAATGACATAAATTATATAACACATGAAACTACTGAAAGAACAAATAATTACCAGAATAGCATTATTCATGGATCTGAATAAATTGTACAAATTACATGTTTTTAATGAATAGCATTTTCCAATATTGTTAGATCAAAAGCATCCACAGTACTTGTCAGGGCAAGTTTTAGGGTATTAGGTTTCTCCTAGTCCGTCAAAGAGTGGCCTTGGCGAGGAAACACCTTAGTTGTGTTGGGGCACAAACTATAATCTGGGGTCTTTCCTAAGAGCCGCTTACAGCAAGTGGCTATCACCTGCCTCTATCCCTCATAAATACACGATGACTGACACTATTAAAGCCCCATGTAAAGTGCTAGGATACTCATCCGAAAGTCCCCAGTATTCCATTTGGGATTGGTATGAAATCCTAGTCGTCGGGATGCCGGTGGTCACATGACTGATACCGGCATCCCGACATTGAAGATCTCGACGTTGGAGGGGGCAAGTATTTTTTTTTTTTTTTTTTAACACCCCCTTCTCTACCCCTCTTGGGGGTGGCGGCTAGGGCTAAAAGTAGTGCCTAACCCTAACCTCCCCTTCCCCAGGCTCTAACCTTAACAGATACCCTGATACTTACCTTGAGGATGTCTGCCGTCGGTGTTCCAGCGTCTGTCTCCCAAGTGGTGTTGGGATTCCGGCGTCAGTCACGTGACCGCTGGCATCCCATCCATCAGGATGCTAAATGCATCCCTTACATTTAGGTATTATAGGTTATTGTGCTCTAGTAACATAATCCAGTTACATTTATCTGTAAACTGGATCCATCAAGAAGAGATATGTGAGATAAGCTTCCGTTTTCCCCAAAGTCAGGTAGATTTACCTCTTTCTGTATTTCTATTAGTGCTAGCTTGCTGCATGCACTACCAGTGTAGCTTCATGCCATAACGCATGCATATGCAGGAAATATAAATAGGTTTTTCTATAAAAACCCCACCAGCATCGTATGCTGCAGTGTTTGATCATGTCACTGTTTCTATACATTATAACTTCATCATCCTAAAGTAATGGACTAAACTGAAATCCTATTAAGAAAGAAAAAATAGTCGATTAATCAGTGCTCTAAAAATTATTAGAAAAAAAATAAAAATAAAAAATATAAACAATCCTTCATTTCTAAAAATAAGAATATGGCACGGACTCAGGTAATGGACTAAAAATAGAAAACGAATCTCTATAGATTTGTTGTGGCTGAAACACAAGTCACAAGCTCAGTACTGCAGCAATTCCTATTGTACATTAATTAAACCTTCTAGTTAACTGCCATAAATGTACTGTTATGTACCATGAAATGTACCAAATCGCAGCTTAATTAAAAAGTATAAACATTAATCATTTCCTTGTGTTATAAAGCAAGTGTAAAACCCTTATTGTGCTTCTCAGCAAGAATAACAAATGGCTGACCCCTTTCTGGCAACCTGGCGGAGCATTCTACATCCTGTAGGAGCCGTTCAGGGCAAGCCAGTTATGCAGTATCTGTACACTTAAACCACATGCTTACAGAATGTCTAAGACAGGGAAGGAACAAACCGATGTTGCCAGACTCCTCTACTATCTGAATACTCAACATACACTGTAAGCCAAAATATTTCACAAAAATCATAGTATGCCTCTACAATCCACAACAGAGAGTGGTCAGGGGCAGCAGACATGATGAGAGCGGTCTCCTTAGTCAGATCACGGGCGCATAAGTCCACTCTATGTCCTGCTCTTAGACAGAAGGGCTGACTTGGCCAACCTCAAACATCTTTAAGGTTCAGTTTACACAGGAAAGGTGAGCGGAAGGATCCCAAGTACAAGTATCCATCATGTTCGTGTGCCTCGCTGATATACGTTGCCACCTCTCCATTGGGATCATGGAAACTTCTCCTGTAAGAGCCTTTCTCGCCAAGTTCCACGACCAGGCTGTACCTTGGGACAAACTTCATAACGGTCTCTTGGCTGAGCAGCTACAATTAAAATAAAAGCCTTGGATTAGGAGTAATAAACAGACCATGGAAGATGCTGCACAGGTTTAGGACAATCCGCTTCTTGTGACAATATCGACAAAACTCTGCATCCTGTACCTTAGTTCAAGCCAGGTGTCAGAGTACAGAGATACATGAATTACTGAGCAAAGCTAACAGGGGTGGCTCAATCTTATTACAAAACCACAGAGATCCATGTTGGGAAATCACAATGTGACAGTAATATCTATTACAGGATGTCACCTATTATGTAACATGTAAGTGCAACATTCCACTAAGAACGTTGCTTGGTCTATATAATAAAAGGACCCCCTGTAAATGATAGAAATAGCAACATGAACTTCATGCCACTACAATTATTGTAGCTGATTTTTCATATGGTATTTTAGGACAAACACTTGGAAGACTTCTGGTTTTACAAGTTCCTTGGCTGGTTTATTTTTTAGCTTTGTGTGTTCAAAGGTTGAATTATGTTCAGCAATCTAAGAGATTATTCACATACCTTGAAAATAATTTTTTTAATCCACGGTTTGTCCGCTAAGAAATCCATCATAGAAAAGCCAGGATTGAGTCTCACGGCAGACATGGCCACCCAGTATCCACCTGTACTACTAAGACGAATATTATCAGGAAATCCTGGCATGTTGTCCACAAACATGTCTACGCCTCCTTTAGTGAGACCGGAAACATAGTATCTAAAGACACGATAAAATAAATAAGATTTTACTTACCGATAAATCTATTTCTCGGAGTCCGTAGTGGATGCTGGGGTTCCTGAAAGGACCATGGGGAATAGCGGCTCCGCAGGAGACAGGGCACAAAAAGTAAAGCTTTTTCCGATCAGGTGGTGTGCACTGGCTCCTCCCCCTATGACCCTCCTCCAGACTCCAGTTAGGTACTGTGCCCGGACGAGCGTACACAATAAGGGAGGATTTTGAATCCCGGGTAAGACTCATACCAGCCACACCAATCACACCGTACAACTTGTGATCTAAACCCAGTTAACAGTATGATAACAGCGGAGCCTCTGAAAGATGGCTTCCTACAACAATAACCCGAATAAGTTAACAATAACTATGTACAATTTATGCAGATAATCCGCACTTGGGATGGGCGCCCAGCATCCACTACGGACTCCGAGAAATAGATTTATCGGTAAGTAAAATCTTATTTTCTCTATCGTCCTAGTGGATGCTGGGGTTCCTGAAAGGACCATGGGGATTATACCAAAGCTCCCAAACGGGCGGGAGAGTGCGGATGACTCTGCAGCACCGAATGAGAGAACTCCAGGTCCTCCTTAGCCAGAGTATCAAATTTGTAAAATTTTACAAACGTGTTCTCCCCTGACCACGTAGCTGCTCGGCAAAGTTGTAATGCCGAGACCCCTCGGGCAGCCGCCCAAGATGAGCCCACCTTCCTTGTGGAGTGGGCCTTTACAGATTTAGGCTGTGGCAGGCCTGCCACAGAATGTGCCAGTTGGATTGTGCTACAGATCCAACGAGCAATCGTCTGCTTAGACGCAGGAGCACCCATCTTGTTGGGTGCATACAATATAAACAACGAGTCAGATTTTCTGACTCCAGCTGTTCTTGCAATATATATTTTTAATGCTCTGACAACGTCCAGTAACTTGGAGTCCTCCAAGTCACTTGTAGCCGCAGGCACTACAATAGGCTGGTTCAGATGAAATGCTGACACCACCTTAGGGAGAAAATGCGGACGAGTCCGCAGTTCTGCCCTGTCCGAATGGAAAATCAGATATGGGCTTTTGTAAGATAAAGCTGCCAATTCTGACACTCTCCTGGCAGAAGCCAGGGCTAGAAGCATGGTCACTTTCCAAGTGAGATATTTCAAATCCACCTTATTTAGTGGTTCAAACCAATGAGATTTTAGAAAATCCAAAACTACATTGAGATCCCACGGTGCCACTGGAGGCACCACAGGGGGCTGTATATGCAGCACTCCCTTAACAAAGGTCTGGACTTCAGGGACTGAAGCCAATTCTTTTTGAAAGAAAATCGACAGGGCCGAAATTTGAACCTTAATAGATCCCAATTTGAGACCCATAGACAATCCTGATTGCAGGAAATGTAGGAATCGACCCAGTTGAAATTCCTCCGTCGGAGCACTCCGATCTTCGCACCACGCAACATATTTTCGCCAAATTCGGTGATAATGTTGCACGGTTACTTCTTTCCTTGCTTTAATCAAAGTAGGAATGACTTCTTCCGGCATGCCTTTTTCCATTAGGATCCGGCGTTCAACCGCCATGCCGTCAAACGCAGCCGCGGTAAGTCTTGAAACAGACAGGGACCCTGCTGAAGCAAGTCCCTCCTTAGAGGTAGAGGCCACGGATCTTCCGTGATCATCTCTTGAAGTTCCGGGTACCAAGTCCTTCTTGGCCAATCCGGAACCACTAGTATCGTTCTTACGCCTCTTTGCCGTATAATTCTCAATACTTTTGGTATGAGAGGCAGAGGAGGAAACACATACACCGACTGGTACACCCAAGGCGTTACCAGCGCGTCCACAGCTATTGCCTGCGGATCTCTTGACCTGGCGCAATACCTGTCCAGTTTTTTGTTTAGGCGAGACGCCATCATGTCCACCATTGGTCTTTCCCAACGGGTTACCAGCATGTGGAAGACTTCTGGATGAAGTCCCCACTCTCCCGGGTGAAGATCGTGTCTGCTGAGGAAGTCTGCTTCCCAGTTGTCCACTCCCGGGATGAACACTGCTGACAGTGCTATCACATGATTCTCTGCCCAGCGAAGAATCCTTGCAGCTTCTGCCATTGCACTCCTGCTTCTTGTGCCGCCCTGTCTGTTCACATGGGCGACTGCCGTGATGTTGTCCGACTGGATCAACACCGGTTTTCCCTGAAGCAGAGGTTCTGCCTGGCTTAGAGCATTGTATATTGCTCTTAGTTCCAGAATGTTTATGTGAAGAGACGTTTCCAGGCTCGTCCATACTCCCTGGAAGTTTCTTCCTTGTGTGACTGCTCCCCAGCCTCTCAGGCTGGCGTCCGTGGTCACCAGGATCCAATCCTGTATGCCGAATCTGCGGCCCTCCAATAGATGAGGACTCTGCAACCACCACAGAAGAGACACCCTTGTCCTTGGAGACAGGGTTATCCGTAGGTGCATCTGAAGATGCGACCCTGACCATTTGTCCAACAGATCCCTTTGGAAAATTCTTGCGTGGAATCTGCCGAATGGAATTGCTTCGTAAGAAGCCACCATTTTTCCCAGGACTCTTGTGCATTGATGTACAGACACCTTTCCTGGTTTTAGGAGGTTCCTGACAAGCTCGGATAACTCCTTGGCTTTTTCCTCCGGGAGAAAAACCTTTTTCTGAACCGTGTCCAGAATCATCCCTAGGAACAGCAGACGAGTTGTCGGCATTAACTGGGATTTTGGAATATTCAGAATCCACCCGTGCTGTTTTAGCACTTCTTGAGACAGTGCTACTCCCATCTCTAGCTGTTCTCTGGACCTCGCCCTTATTAGGAGATCGTCCAAGTATGGGATAATTAATACGCCTTTTCTTCGAAGAAGAATCATCATCTCGGCCATTACCTTTGTAAAGATCCGAGGTGCCGTGGACAATCCGAACGGCAGCGTCTGAAACTGATAGTGACAGTTTTGTACAACGAACCTGAGGTACCCCTGGTGTGAGGGGTAAATTGGAACGTGGAGATACGCATCCTTGATGTCCAAGGATACCATAAAGTCCCCCTCTTCCAGGTTCGCTATCACTGCTCTGAGTGACTCCATTTTGAACTTGAACTTCTTTATGTACAGGTTCAAGGACTTCAGATTTAGAATAGGCCTTACCGAGCCATCCGGCTTCGGTACCACAAAAAGAGTGGAATAATACCCCTTCCCTTGTTGTAGAAGAGGTACCTTGACTATCACCTGCTGAGAGTACAGCTTGTGAATGGCTTCCAAAACCGTCTCCCTTTCGGAGGGGGACGTTGGTAAAGCAGACTTCAGGAAACGGCGAGGTGGATCCGTCTCTAATTCCAACCTGTACCCTTGAGATATTATCTGCAGGATCCAGGGATCTACCTGCGAGTGAGCCCACTGCGCGCTGTAATTTTTGAGACGACCGCCCACCGTCCCCGAGTCCGCTTGAGAAGCCCCAGCGTCATGCTGAGGCTTTTGTAGAAGCCGGGGAGGGCTTCTGTTCCTGGGAAGGAGCTGCGTGTTGCTGTCTCTTCCCTCGACCTTTGCCTCGTGGCAGATATGAATAGCCCTTTGCTCTCTTATTTTTAAAGGAACGAAAGGGCTGCGGTTGAAAAGTCGGTGCCTTTTTCTGTGGGGGAGTGACTTGAGGTAGAAAGGTGGATTTCCCGGCTGTAGCCGTGGCCACCAAATCTGATAGACCGACTCCAAATAACTCCTCCCCTTTATACGGCAAAACTTCCATATGCCGTTTTGACTCCGCATCGCCTGTCCACTGTCGCGTCCATAAAGCTCTTCTGGCCGAAATGGACATAGCACTTACCCGTGATGCCAGTGTGCAGATATCCCTCTGTGCATCACGCATATAAAGAAATGCATCCTTTATTTGTTCTAACGACAGTAAAATATTGTCCCTGTCCAGGGTATCAATATTTTCAATCAGGGACTCTGACCAAACTACCCCAGCACTGCCCATCCAGGCAGTCGCTACAGCTGGTCGTAGTATAACACCTGCATGTGTGTATATACTTTTTTGGATATTTTCCATCCTCCTATCTGATGGATCTTTAAGTGCGGCCGTCTCAGGAGAGGGTAACGCCACTTGTTTAGATAAGCGTGTTAGCGCCTTGTCCACCCTAGGAGGTGTTTCCCAGCGCTCCCTAACCTCTGGCGGGAAAGGGTATAATGCCAATAATTTCTTTGAAATTATCAGCTTTTTATCAGGGGCAACCCACGCTTCATTACACACGTCATTTAATTCTTCTGATTCAGGAAAAACTATAGGTAGTTTTTTCATACCCCACATAATACCCTGTTTAGTGGTACCTGTAGTATCAGCTAAATGTAACGCCTCCTTCATTGCCAAAATCATATAACGTGTGGCCCTACTGGAAAATACGGTTGATTCGTCACCGTCACCACTGGAGTCATCGCCTGTGTCTGGGTCTGTGTCGACCGACTGAGGCAAAGGGCGTTTCACAGCCCCTGACGGTGTTTGAGTCGCCTGGACAGGCACTAATTGATTGTCCGGCCGCCTCATGTCGTCAAACGACTGCTTTAGCGTGTTGACACTATCCCGTAGTTCCATAAATAAAGGCATCCATTCCGGTGTCGACTCCCTAGGGGGTGACATCCTCATATTTGGCAATTGCTCCGCCTCCACACCAATATCGTCCTCATACATGTCGACACACATGTACCGACACACAGCAGACACACAGGGAATGCTCCTAACGAAGACAGGACCCACTAGCCCTTTGGGGAGACAGAGGGAGAGTTTGCCAGCACACACCAAAAGCGCTATATATATATCAGGGATAGCCTTATAATAAGTGCTCCCTTATAGCTGCTTTGTTATATCAAAATATCGCCATAAATGTGCCCCCCCCTCTCTGTTTTACCCTGTTTCTGTAGTGCAGTGCAGGGGAGAGACTTGGGAGCCGTCCTGACCAGCGGAGCTGTGAGAGGAAATGGCGCCGTGTGCTGAGGAGATAGGCCCCGCCCCTTTTCTGGCGGGCTCGTCTCCCGCTATTTAGAAAAATTAGGCAGGGGTTAAATATCTCCATATAGCCTCTAGGGCTATATGTGAGGTATTTTTAGCCTTTATAGGTAATCATTTTGCCTCCCAGGGCGCCCCCCTCCCAGCGCCCTGCACCCTCAGTGACTGCCGTGTGAAGTGTGCTGAGAGGAAAATGGCGCACAGCTGCAGTGCTGTGCGCTACCTTTTGAAGACTGCAGGAGTCTTCAGCCGCCGATTCTGGACCTCTTCTGTCTTCAGCATCTGCAAGGGGGCCGGCGGCGTGGCTCCGGTGACCATCCAGGCTGTACCTGTGATCGTCCCTCTGGAGCTTGATGTCCAGTAGCCAAGAAGCCAATCCATCCTGCACGCAGGTGAGTTGACTCCTTCTCCCCTCAGTCCCTCGCTGCAGTGATCCTGTTGCCAGCAGGAATCACTGTAAAATAAAAAACCTAGCTAAACTTTTTCTAAGCAGCTCTTTAGGAGAGCCACCTAGATTGCACCCTTCTCGGCCGGGCACAAAAATCTAACTGGAGTCTGGAGGAGGGTCATAGGGGGAGGAGCCAGTGCACACCACCTGATCGGAAAAAGCTTTACTTTTTGTGCCCTGTCTCCTGCGGAGCCGCTATTCCCCATGGTCCTTTCAGGAACCCCAGCATCCACTAGGACGATAGAGAAAAGATTATAATCATTAAAAAAATGAGGGGGGAGGGGGGGTGTTTTACAACTGATGCTGTAAATCTAGACAGGAGCAGTGCTACTAGTAATGGCACAGATTACGTTTGGTTACACAGAAATATACAACGCTCTAGGGCCTTCATTCCGAGTTGAACGCTCGCTAGCTGCTTTTAGCAGCAGTGCAAACGCTAGGCCGCCTCCCTCTGGGAGTGTATTTTAGCTTAGCAGAAGTGCGACCGAAAGGATCGCAGGACGGTGGCAAAAATGTTTCATGCCGTTTCTGAGTATCTGCAGACCTACTCCTACCTTGCGAACACTTCAGTCTGTTTAGTTACTGTTTTGACGTCACAAACACGCCCTGCGTTCGGCCAGCCACTCCCCCGTTTCCCCAGGCACGCCTGCGTTTTTATCTGACACGCCTGCGTTTTTTAGCACACTCCCGGAAAACGGTCAGTTACCTCCCAGAAACGCCCCTTTCCTGTCAATCACTCAACGATCAGCAGTGCGACTGAAAAGCGTTGCTAGACCTTGTGTGAAACTGCATCGGCTTTTGAGAAAGTACTTCGAGCGTGCGCAGTGCGCACCATACGCATGCGCAGAAGTGCCGATTTTTTGCCTGGTCGCTGCGCTGCGAACAACGGCAGCTAGCAATCAACTCGGAATGACCCCCTAGGTTTCTAACCTTAACAATCGCTATCATTAAGACACCGATGGTGTATGAACACATAGTACATACATTAAGCATTAGCTGGTAGGTGGGCAGAGGTAGGGGTAATTTACATTAAGTGCAAGAACGCAGAAGCTCCTGAGGTCACAGGTTCTATTCCAACAATGGTCCTATATGTAGGCCCCCCTGATTGGGTGGGTTTCCTCCAGAAGCTCCAGTTTGCTCCAAAAATCCAATTAAGTAAACAAACAGGAATCTACAGCAATCTGTTAAATCTGCCCATAAAAAATAAGAATTTACTCACCGGTAATTCTATTTCTCGTAGTCCGTAGTGGATGCTGGGAACTCCATAAGGACCATGGGGAATAGCGGGCTCCTAAGGAGGCTGGGCACTCTAGAAAGATCTTAGACTACCTGGTGTGCACTGGCCCCTCCCACTATGACCCTCCTCCAAGCCTCAGTTAGGATACTGTGCCCGGACGAGCGTACACAATAAGGAAGGATTTTGAATCCCGGGTAAGACTCATACCAGCCACACCAATCACACCGTACAACTCGTGATATGAAACCCAGTTAACAGTATGAAACAACAGAGCCTCTCAACAGATGGCTCAACAATAACCCGATTTAGTTAACAGTAACTATGTACAAGTATTGCAGATAAACCGCACTTGGGATGGGCGCCCAGCATCCACTACGGACTACGAGAAATAGAATTACCGGTGAGTAAATTCTTATTTTCTCTGACGTCCTAGTGGATGCTGGGAACTCCGTAAGGACCATGGGGATTATACCAAAGCTCCCAAACGGGCGGGAGAGTGCGGATGACTCTGCAACACCGAATGAGAGAACTCCAGGTCCTCCTCAGCCAGGGTATCAAATTTATAGAATTTTGCAAATGTGTTTGCCCCTGACCAAGTAGCAGCTCGGTAAAGTTGTAAAGCCGAGACCCCTCGGGCAGCCGCCCAAGATGAGCCCACCTTCCTTGTGGAATGGGCATTGACAGATTTTGGCTGTGGCAGGCCTGCCACAGAATGTGCAAGCTGAATTGTATTACAAATCCAACGAGCAATAGTCTGCTTAGAAGCAGGAGCACCCAGCTTGTTGGGTGCATATAGGATAAACAGCGAGTCAGATTTTCTGACTGTAGCCGTTCTGGAAACATATATTTTCAGTGCCCTGACAACGTCTAGCAACTTGGAGTCCTCCAAGTCCCTAGTAGCCGCAGGCACCACAATAGGCTGGTTCAGGTGAAACGCTGACACCACCTTTGGGAGAAACTGGGGACGAGTCCTCAATTCTGCCCTATCCATATGGAAAATCAGATAAGGGCTTTTATAAGACAAAGCCGCCAATTCTGATACTCGCCTGGCAGAAGCCAAGGCCAATAACATGACCACCTTCCACGTGAGATATTTCAGATCCACGGCTTTTAGTGGTTCAAACCAATGTGATTTTAAGAAACTCAACACCACGTTGAGATCCCAAGGTGCCACAGGAGGCACATATGGGGGCTGAATATGCAGCACTCCCTTTACAAATGTCTGAACTTCAGGTACTGAAGCTAGTTCTTTCTGAAAGAAAATCGATAGAGCCGAGATCTGTACCTTAATGGAACCCAGTTTTAGGCCCATATTCACTCCTGCTTGCAGGAAATGCAGAAATCGACCTAGTTGAAATTCCTCAGTTGGGGCCTTTTCGGCCTCACACCATGCAACATATTTCCGCCATATGCGGTGATAATGATTTGCTGTAACCTCTTTCCTGGCTTTAATAAGCGTAGGAATGACTTCCTCCGGAATGCCCTTTTCTTTCAGGATCCGGCGTTCAACCGCCATGCCGTCAAACGCAGCCGCGGTAAGTCTTGGAACAGACAGGGCCCCTGCTGTAGCAGGTCTCGTCTTAGCGGCAGAGGCCACGGGTCCTCTGAGATCATCTCTTGAAGTTCCGGGTACCATGTTCTTCTTGGCCAATCCGGAACCACGAGAATTGTGCTTACTCCTCGCTTTCTTATTATTCTCAATACCTTTGGTATGAGAGGCAGCGGAGGGAACACATAAACTGACTGGTACACCCACGGTGTCACCAGAGCGTCCACAGCTATCGCTTGAGGGTCTCTTGACCTGGCGCAATACCTCTCTAGTTTTTTGTTTAGGCGGGACGCCATCATGTCCACCTGTGGACGACCCCACTGATGTACAATCATTTGGAAGACTTCTGGATGAAGTCCCCATTCTCCCGGGTGGAGGTCGTGTCTGCTGAGGAAGTCTGCTTCCCAGTTGTCCACTCCCGGAATGAACACTGCTGACAGTGCTAGTACATGATTTTCCGCCCATCGGAGAATTCTTGTGGCTTCTGTCATTGCCATCCTGCTTCTTGTGCCGCCCTGTCGATTCACATGGGCGACCGCCGTGATGTTGTCTGACTGGATCAGCACCGGCTGGTGTAGGAGCAGGGATTTTGCTTGACTTAGGGCATTGTAGATGGCCCTTAGTTCCAGAATATTTATGTGAAGGGAAGTCTCCTGACTTGTCCATAGTCCTTGGAAGTTTCTTCCCTTTGTGACTGCCCCCCAGCCTCGAAGGCTGGCATCCGTGGTCACCAGGACCCAGTCCTGAATGCCGAATCTGCGACCCTCCAGAAGATGAGCACTCTGCAGCCACCACAGAAGAGACACCCTGGTTCTTGCAGACAGGGTTATCAAGCGATGCATCTGAAGATGCGATCCGGACCACTTGTCCAACAGGTCCCACTGAAAGATTCTGGCATGGAACCTGCCGAATGGAATTGCTTCGTAAGAAGCTACCATCTTTCCCAAGACCCGCGTGCAGTGATGCACCGATACCTGTTTTGGTTTCAGGAGGTCTCTGACTAGAGAAGACAACTCCCTGGCTTTCTCCTCCGGGAGAAACACTTTTTTCTGGACTGTGTCCAGAATCATCCCCAGGAACAGTAGACGTGTCGTCGGGACCAGCTGTGACTTCGGGATATTCAGAATCCAGCCGTGCTGGTTTAGCACTTCCTGAGATAGTGCTACTCCCACCAACAACTGTTCTTTGGACCGTGCCTTTATTAGGAGATCGTCCAAGTACGGGATAATTAAAACTCCCTTTCTTCGAAGGAGTATCATCATTTCCGCCATAACCTTGGTAAATACCCTTGGTGCCGTGGAGAGTCCAAACGGCAGCGTCTGGAATTGGTAATGGCAATCCTGTACCACAAATCTGAGGTACTCCTGGTGAGGATGGTAAATGGGGACATGCAGGTAAGCATCCTTGATGTCCAGGGAAACCATGTAATCCCCTTCGTCCAGGCTTGCAATAACCGCCCTGAGCGATTCCATCTTGAACTTGAATTTTTTTATGTACATGTTCAAGGATTTCAAATTTAAAATGGGTCTCACCGAACCGTCCGGCTTCGGTACCACAAATAGTGTGGAATAGTAACCCCGGCCTTGTTGAAGTAGGGGTACCTTGATTATCACCTGCTGGGAATACAGCTTGTGAATTGCCGCTAGCACCGCCTCCCTGTCTGAGGGAGCAATCGGCAAGGCAGATTTTAGGAACCGGTGGGGTGGAGCCGCCTCGAATTCCAGCTTGTATCCCTGAGATACTATTTAAAGGATCCAGGGATCCACCTGTGAGCGAGCCCACTGATCGCTGAAATTCATGAGGCGGGCCCCCACCGTACCTGGCTCCGCCTGTGGAGCCCCACCGTCATGCGGCGGACTTGGAAGAGGAAGCGGGTGAGGACTTTTGTTCCTGGGAAACTGCAGTTTGCTGCAGCCTTTTTCCCCTACCTCTGCCTCTAGACAGAAAAGACCCTCCTTTCCCCGCTTGTTTTTCTGGGTCCGAAAGGACTGAACCTGATAAAATGGCGCCTTCTTAGGCTGTGAGGGGACATGGGGTAATGGAAACTAGGTCGGAGAGACCATCCCCAAATAATTCCTCCCCTTTATAAGGTAAAACTTCCATGTGCCTTTTGGAATCTGCATCTCCAGTCCACTGGCGAGTCCATAAGCATCTCCTAGCAGAGATGGATAATGCACTTACTTTAGATGCCAGCCGGCAGATTTCCCTCTGTGCATCTCTCATGTATAAGACTGAGTCTTTGATATGGTCAATTGTTAGCAGAATCGTGTCTCTGTCTAATGAGTCAATATTTTCTGACAGTTTATCTGACCACGCAGCGGCAGCACTGCACATCCATGCTGACGCAATAGCTGGTCTAAGTATAATGCCTGAGTGTGTATATACAGACTTCAGGATCGCCTCCTGCTTTCTATCAGCAGGCTCCTTAAGGGCGGCCGTATCCTGAGAGGGTAGTGCCACCTTTTTAGACAAACGTGTGAGCGCTTTATCCACCCTAGGGGGTGTTTCCCAACGTAACCTATCCTCTGGCGGGAAAGGGAACGCCATTAGTATCTTGCTGTGCGCTACCTTGGTGAAGACAGAGTCTTTATGCCGCCGATTTTCCGGACCATCTTCTTGCTTCTGGCTCTGTAAGGGGGACGGCGGCGCGGCTCCGGGACCGAACATCAAGGCTGGGCCTGCGGTCGATCCCTCTGGAGCTAATGGTGTCCAGTAGCCTAAGAAGCCCAATCCGGCTGCAAGCAGGCGAGTTCGCTTCTTCTCCCCTTAGTCCCTCGCTGCAGTGAGCCTGTTGCCAGCAGGTCTCACTGAAAATAAAAAAATCTAAGACTATTACTTTCTAAGAGCTCAGGAGAGCCCCTAGTGTGCATCCAACCTCGGCCGGGCACGAAATCTAACTGAGGCTTGGAGGAGGGTCATAGTGGGAGGGGCCAGTGCACACCAGGTAGTCTAAGATCTTTCTAGAGTGCCCAGCCTCCTTCGGAGCCCGCTATTCCCCATGGTCCTTACGGAGTTCCCAGCATCCACTAGGACGTCAGAGAAATTAAGATTACAGGGTGACCAGGTAATGACCCCAGCTAATGTCTGCGCACATCTGCAGATTACAATCACTGAACCCGATTTACAGACAGCCTTTATCTCAAGATGAGTAGCTGATAATATTGGGTCTCACAAAAGCAGAAATTGGCTCAGCAAACCTAAAGCAAATGATCTATGCTGAATTGCTGTGTGTGGGCAGCATCACTGTGCTCCAGCAGTACAAAGGTAAATCACACAGGCAGAATCTTGCACAATTTACTCTTAACACAAAGGTCAATAAATTTGTCCTACACAACTTTTTGGGACTGTGACACTGTCCTGTAACCAGGCTTTTCATACAGAGATGTTATCTAGGAAAACAAAAGAAGCGGTGTTTCCACATAGGCTGGATGCCAGCAACATAAATAAAGCTCCATGTGTCGTTGTGTGAATGCTTTGGCACGGGAACAAGCCATATAAGAGTGTGTAAAGCAGGCACCAGGCAGTGCGCACTCACCTCCTTACACGTGCCATTGAGGTTTCTGCAACAAGCAGGAAGTCTTCGGCGGGTGAAAGCTGCACGCCATTGGGAAAGCGCAGTCCTCCCATTAAAACCTTCACCTCCTTCGTCAGAGTGTCATACTCCAGCAAGCTACAAAGTAACACACAATTACAGGTTTAGCCTAATCCCTTTAGTATCATGTAGCTAAACAGGCAAGGCTTCATCCGTGTCAGAGAGACACCTTTCATTGTACCAAACACAATCCAGTATAATCTGTGTTTAGAAACTGACAAGTTAAATAATTCATTAAGTAGCTTCTCAAAAATGACTATACATCAGTCAGAGCTATGCAAGTTGTCACATGTTTGAGTCCATGTCTAGCATACACTCAGTGGCTTCAGAGAGGAGGAGGCCTGTGTGCAATCTACTTCTGGGCCCCCTCCTCACTAAGCGGCAAAGCTCTTGACTCTGGGCACTAGGGGACACTAACTAGCACTGTCCCAGAGTCTAGTACGCATGCGCAGGTCTGTGGGAAAACGGTGTGGTGGCCATTTTCCTACTGTGCATGCATAAAACACTGGGAAAATGGGCGCCTACCATTTTCCCAGTGATTTCTGCAGTACTGCGGGACTCCAGAGGGTTTTTGCATCGATTAAAAATGGGTGCAGGGTGTGCAGTGTGGGCCCCCCTGGATCCCGGGGGCCCGTGTGCACCACACACATTGCATCCATTATAAATATGCCAGTGCATACATTTCACTCTAAATCTGATCTATGGCTACCAGAATATAGGGGGAGATGTATCAAGCAGTGTAAACAGTGGACACAAAAAAAACCCGGGCAATGGCTGCCCCGTTACATCGGGCGCTAATAAATTAATTAAAGAAAACACCTGATATATAATGATTAATATAATAGCAGCTCCTACAGGGCAACTGGATGCCAAAGACAAAAATGTATACTTAATGTTCTATAAAAAACATTTAAGGAGCGCTGATATCCAATAAAAAATCTTTTAATATTAGAAACAGTGGAAAACCACTTATGATGATTAGTTTATGAGTTAAAAACATAAGCAGTGCAAATGCATATACATGTATAAGAAATCACATTCACAGTAAAAATAAGAATTTACTTACCGATAATTCTATTTCTCGTAGTCCGTAGTGGATGCTGGGGACTCCGTCAGGACCATGGGGATTAGCGGCTCCGCAGGAGACAGAGCACAAAAGTAAAAGCTTTAGGATCAGGTGGTGTGCACTGGCTCCTCCCCCTATGACCCTCCTCCAAGCCTCAGTTAGGATACTGTGCCCGGACGAGCGTACACAATAAGCAAGGATTTTGAATCCCGGGTAAGACTCCTACCAGCCACACCAATCACACTGTACAACCTGTGATCTGAACCCAGTTAACAGCATGATAACAGCGGAGCCTCTGAAAAGATGGCTCACAACAATAATAACCCGATTTTTGTAACAATAACTATGTACAAGTATTGCAGACAATCCGCACTTGGGATGGGCGCCCAGCATCCACTACGGACTACGAGAAATAGAATTATCGGTAAGTAAATTCTTATTTTCTCTGACGTCCTAAGTGGATGCTGGGGACTCCGTCAGGACCATGGGGATTATACCAAAGCTCCCAAACGGGCGGGAGAGTGCGGATGACTCTGCAGCACCGAATGAGAGAACTCCAGGTCCTCCTCAGTCAGGGTGTGCCCCTGACCAAGTAGCTGCTCGGCAAAGTTGTAAAGCCGAGACCCCTCGGGCAGCCGCCCAAGATGAGCCCACCTTCCTTGTGGAATGGGCATTTACATATTTTGGCTGTGGCAGGCCTGCCACAGCATGTGCAAGCTGAATTGTACTATACATCCAACTAGCAATCGTCTGCTTAGAAGCAAGAGCACCCAGTTTATTGGGTGCATACAGGATAACAGCAAGTCAGTTTTCCTGACTCCAGCCGTCCTGGAAACCTATATTATCAGGGCCCTGACAACATCTAGCAACTTGGAGTCCTCCAAGTCCCTAGTAGCCGCAGGTACCACAATAAGCTGGTTCAGGTGAAACACTGACACCACCTTAGGGAGAAACTGGGGACGAGTCCGCAGCTCTGCCCTGTCCGAATGGACAATCAGATATGGGCTTTTGTGAGACAAAGCCGCCAATTCTGACACTCGCCTGGCCGAGGCCAGGGCCAACAGCATGGTCACTTTCCATGTGAGATATTTCAAATCCACAGATTTGAGCGGTTTAAACCAATGTGATTTGAGGAATCCCAGAACTACGTTGAGATCCCACAGTGCCACTGGAGGCACAAAAGGGGGTTGTATATGCAGTACTCCCTTGACAAACTTCTGGACTTCAGGAACTGAAGCTAATTCTTTCTGGAAGAAAATCGACAGGGCCGAAATTTGAACCTTGATGGACCCCAATTTGAGGCCCATAGACACTCCTGTTTGCAGGAAATGCAGGAATCGACCGAGTTGAAATTTCTTCGTGGGGCCTTCCTGGCCTCACACCATGCAACATATTTTCGCCACATGTGGTGATAATGTTGTGCGGTCACCTCCTTCCTGGCTTTGACCAGGGTAGGAATGACCTCCTCCGGAATGCCTTTTTCCCTTAGGATCCGGCGTTCAACCGCCATGCCGTCAAACGCAGCCGCGGTAAGTCTTGGAACAGACATGGTACTTGCTGAAGCAAGTCCCTTCTTAGCAGCAGAGGCCATGAGTCCTCTGTGAGCATCTCTTGAAGTTCCAGGTACCAAGTCCTTCTTGGCCAATCCGGAGCCACGAGTATAGTTCTTACTCCTCTACGTCTTATAATTCTCAGTACCTTGGGTATGAGAAGCAGAGGAGGGAACACATACACTGACTGGTACACCCACGGTGTTACCAGAGCGTCCACAGCTATTGCCTGAGGGTCTCTTGACCTGGCGCAATACCTGTCCAGTTTTTTGTTTAGGCGGGACGCCATCATGTCCACCTTTGGTCTTTCCCAATGGTTCACAATCATGTGGAAGACTTCCCGATGAAATCCCCACTCTCCCGGGCGTCGGAATGAACACTGCTGACAGTGCTATCACCTGATTTTCCGCCCAGCGAAGAATCCTTGCAGTTTCTGCTATTGCCCTTCTGCTTCTTGCGCCGCCCTGTCTGTTTACGTGGGCGACTGCCGTGATGTTGTCCCACTGGATCAATACCGGCTGACCTTGAAGCAGAGGTCTTGCTAAGCTTAGAGCATTGTAACTTGCCCTTAGCTCCAGTATATTTATGTGGAGAGAATTCTCCAGACTTGATCACACTCCCTGGAAAAAAATTTTCCCTGTGTGACTGCTCCCCAGCCTCTCAGGCTGGCATCCCTGGTCACCAGGACCCTTCCTGAATGCCGAATCTGCGGCCCATTAGTAGATGAGTACTTTGCAGCCACCGCAGAAGAAACACCCTTGTCCTTGGAGACAGGGTTATCCGCTGATGCATCTGAAGATGCGATCCGGACCATTTTTCCAGCAGATCCCACTGAAAAGTTCTTGCGTGAAAACTGCCGAATGGAATCGCTTCGTAAGAAGCCACCATTTTTCCCAGGACCCTTGTGCAATGATGCACTGACACTTTTCCTGGTTTTAGGAGGTTCCTGACTAGCTCGGATAACTCCCTGGTTTTCTTCTCCGGGAGAAACACCCTTTTCTGGACTGTGTCCAGAATCATCCCTAGGAACAGCCGATGTGTCGTCGGAAACAACTGCGGTTTTGGAATATTTAGAATCCACCCGTGCTGTCGTAGAACTACTTGAGATAGTGCTACTCCGACCTCCAACTGTTCTCTGGACCTTGCTCTTATCAGGAGGTCGTCCATTTTCTTTGAAGAAGAATCATTTCGGCCATTACCTTGGTAAAGACCCGGGGTGCCGTGGACAATCCAAACGGCAGCGTCTGAAACTGATAGTGACAGTTCTGTACCACGAACCTGAGGTACCCTTGGTGAGAAGGGCAAATTGGGACATGGAGGTAAGTATCCCTGATGTCCCGGGACACCCTATAGTCCCCTTCTTCCTGGTTCGCTATCACTGCTCTGAGTGACTCCATCTTGATTTGAACCTTTGTAAGTGTTCAAATATTTCAGATTTAGAATAGGTCTCACCGAGCCTTCTGGCTTCAGTACCACAACATAGTGTGGAATAATACCCCTTTCCTTGTTGTAGGAGGGGTACTTTGATTATCACCTGCTGGGAATACAGCTTGTGAATTGTTTCCAATACTGCCTCCCTGTCGGAGGGAGACGTTGGTAAAGCAGACTTCAGGAACCTGCGAGGGGGAAACGTCTCGACTTTCCAATCTGTACCCCTGGGATCCTACTTGTAGGATCCAGGGGTCCTGTACGGCCCCAGCGTCATGCTGAGAAACTTGGCAGAAGCGGTGGAGGCTTCTGTTCCTGGGAATGGGCTGCCTGCTGCAGTCTTCTTCCCTTTCCTCTATCCCTGGGCAGATATGACTCTTATGGGGACGAAAGGACTGAGGCTGAAAAGACTGTGTCTTTTTCTGCAGAGATGTGACTTAGGGTAAAAACGGTGGATTTTCCAGCAGTTGCCGTGGCCACCAGGTCCAATGGACCGACCCCAAATAACTCCTCCCCTTTATACGGCAATACTTCTTTGTGCCGTTTGGAATCTGCATCACCTGACCACTGTCGTGTCCATAAACATCTTCTGGCAGATATGGACATCGCACTTACTCTTGATGCCAGAGTGCAAATATCCCTCTGTGCATCTCGTATATATAGAAATGCATCCTTTAAATGCTCTATAGTCAATAAAATACTGTCCCTGTCAAGGGTATCAATATTTTTAGTCAGGGAATCCGACCAAGCCACCCCAGCTCTGCACATCCAGGCTGAGGCGATCGCTGGTCGCAGTATAACACCAGTATGTGTATATATACTTCTTAGGATATTTTCCAGCCTCCTATCAGTTGGCTCCTTGAGGACGGCCCTATCTGGAGACGGTACCGCCACTTGTTTTGATAAGCGTGTGAGCGCCTTATCCACTCTAAGGGGTGTTTCCCAACGCGCCCTAACTTCTGGCGGGAAAGGGTATACCGCCAATAATTTTCTATCGGGGGAAACCCACGCATCATCACACACTTCATTTAATTTATCTGATTCAGGAAAAACTACAGGTAGTTTTTTCACACCCCACATAATACCCTTTTTTGTGGTACTTGTAGTATCAGAAATATGTAACACCTCCTTCATTGCCCTTAACAAGTAACGTGTGGCCCTAAAGGAAAATACGTTTGTTTCTTCACCGTCGACACTGAAATCAGTGTCCGTGTCTGTGTCGACCGACTGAGGTAAATGGGCGTTTTAAAGCCCCTGACGGTGTTTGAGACGCCTGGACAGGTACTATTTTGTTTGCCGGCCGTCTCTGTTGACATTATCACGTAATTCCTTGAATAAGCCATCCATTCCGGTGTCGACTCCCTAGAGAGTGACATCACCATTACAGGCAATTGCTCCGCCTCCTCACCAACATCGTCCTCATACATGTCGACACACACGTACCGACACACAGCACACACACAGGGAATGCTCTGATAGAGGACAGGACCCCACTAGCCCTTTGGGGAGACAGAGGGAGAGTTTGCCAGCACACACCAAAAACGCTATAATTATACAGGGACAACCTTTATATAAGTGTTTTTCCCTTATAGCATTTTAATATATATAGTCATATCGCCAAATAAGTGCCCCCCCTCTCTGTTTTAACCCTGTTTCTGTAGTGCAGTGCAGGGGAGAGCCTGGGAGCCTTCCCACCAGCATTTCTGTGAGGGAAAATGGCGCTGTGTGCTGAGGAGAATAGGCCCCGCCCCCTTTTCGGCGGGCTTCTTCTCCCGTTTTTCTGAGACCTGGCAGGGGTTAAATACATCCATATAGCCCCCAGGGGCTATATGTGATGTATTTTTAGCCAGAATAAGGTACTATCATTGCTGCCCAGGGCGCCCCCCCCAGCGCCCTGCACCCTCAGTGACCGCTGCTATGAAGTGTGCTGACAACAATGGCGCACAGCTGCAGTGCTGTGCGCTACCTTATGAAGACTGAAAAGTCTTCTGCCGCCGGTTTCTGGACCTCTTCACTTTTCGGCATCTGCAAGGGGGTCGGCGGCGCGGCTCCGGGACGAACCCCAGGGTGAGACCTGTGTTCCGACTCCCTCTGGAGCTAATGGTGTCCAGTAGCCTAAGAAGCCAATCCATCCTGCACGCAGGTGAGTTCACTTCTCTCCCCTAAGTCCCTCGGTGCAGTGAGCCTGTTGCCAGCAGGACTCACTGAAAATAAAAAACCTAACAAAACTTTTACTCTAAGCAGCTCTTTAGGAGAGCCACCTAGATTGCACCCTTCTCGGCCGGGCACAAAAATCTAACTGAGGCTTGGAGGAGGGTCATAGGGGGAGGAGCCAAGTGCACACCACCTGATCCTAAAGCTTTTACTTTTGTGCCCTGTCTCCTGCGGAGCCGCTAATCCCCATGGTCCTGACGGAGTCCCCAGTATCCACTTAGGACGTCAGAGAAAATAAGTTTAGATTAACTGCAGTTGGCCTTTGTGCCAATTATTTAGGTATTTCAGTCCACAGTCATAGATAAGGCTGGTGGCATCCGTACTGATACAGGGGTAAGTAAATTGTCTCCACAAGGTAATTAGGATTTACTAATGGATTTATGCAAAGGGGTTGTTATATTTGTAGTATGCTGTTGCTCACCCCTGGCATTAGGATCCGGTTTCTCACTCGTAATTGTAGACGCTGATTCCCGTCAATAGCAAGTAGCGGAGGTGATTCTCGACAGCCGACAGCGTCTATAACGGGTTACCCGGCAAGGGAATACCCGAGATGAGGCAGCACCTCAGCAGAACGGGGCTTTTCCAAGCACAGCAACAGGAGTTGAGCAGGAATGGATCCAATAATCGTGATGGAAAGAGACCGTACTAATCCCTTAGTAACAGTAACGGATGATCCGTGGAAGTCTCCAGCAGTGGACAAGCAGTTAGAATGACCCTCTACGCGTTTCTCCGCCCACGATATCGGCGGTTTCCTCAGGAAGTGTGTATACTAGTGATGAGCGGGTTCGGTTTTACTCGGTTTTACTCGGTTCTCAAAACGGCATCTTATTGGCTCACGGATGTCACGTGTTTTGGATAGCCAATAAGATGCCGTTTTGAGAACCGAGTAAAACCGAGTAAAACCGAACCTCGCTCATCACTAGTGTATACCCACTTTGGCAGGTGTGGATGTATTTAAGTAGATATCAGCCAACCAGCTTTAGAGTCTGTTTATTCACACCTGAAGATTGTAATTGGGTTTCACACTATATTGGGTCATTTGCACAGATTGAATTAATTAGTTTTGTTCAGGTGTAGACATTATATAGATTCCAAATAATATAGAGAAATAAATATATATATATATATATATATATATATATATATATATATATATATATATACTAGAGCAACAAAAATGATACAAATAAGTATAAATATGGACATTATATTGTCGCTGTCGGCAAGGGGTGTCGAAAAATGTGTATAGGTTGTCTAATGAATATATATATATATATATGATTTGCTAAGTGTAAAATAAGCTTAGCACTCCCGCATTATAGGTTGTAATTAATTTCATATGGGGGATCAAAGTACATTGACTCATTAATAATTTTAGTGCATCATGATTGAATTTTACTTTTTTACTTTATAATAATCAACATTGTTTCGTCACCCTTATATCGAAAAACGACTGATAATATAGATATGGCATCCCAGAGTTTAGACATATAGGAAACTTGTACAATTCTCATGGCTACAATAGCCCAGTGGATAGAGAAACGGACTACGGTCAAGAGGTCACCGGTTCAAGACCGAAGCCAGAGATGATACCCTCACATTTTATTTTTTTATTATTAATAATATATATATATATTCATTAGACCTATATAATGTCTACACCTGAACAAAACTAATTAATTCAATCTGTGCAAATGACCCAATATAGTGTGAAACCCAATTACAATCTTCAGGTGTGAATAAACAGACTCTAAAGCTGGTTGGCTGATATCTACTTAAATACATCCACACCTGCCAAAATGGGTATACACACTTCCTGAGGAAACCGCCGATATCGTGGGCGGAGAAACGCGTAGCGGGTCATTCTAACTGCTTGTCCACTGCTGGAGACTTCCACGGATCATCCGTTACTGTTACTAAGGGATTAGTACGGTCTCTTTCCATCACGATTATTGGATCCATTCCTGCTCAACTCCTGTTGCTGTGCTTGGAAAAGCCCCGTTCTGCTGAGGTGCTGCCTCATCTCGGGTATTCCCTTGCCGGGTAACCCGTTATAGACGCTGTCGGCTGTCGAGAATCACCTCCGCTACTTGCTATTGACGGGAATCAGCGTCTACAATTACGAGTGAGAAACCGGATCCTAATGCCAGGGGTGAGCAACAGCATACTACAAATATAACAACCCCTTTGCATAAATCCATTAGTAAATCCTAATTACCTTGTGGAGACAATTTACTTACCCCTGTATCAGTACGGATGCCACCAGCCTTATCTATGACTGTGGACTGAAATACCTAAATAATTGGCACAAAGGCCAACTGCAGTTAATCTAAACTTATTTTTACTGTGAATGTGATTTCTTATACATGTATATGCATTTGCACTGCTTATGTTTTTAACTCATAAACTAATCATCATAAGTGGTTTTCCACTGTTTCTAATATGAAAAGATTTTTTATTGGATATCAGCGCTCCTTAAATGTTTTTTTATAGAACATTAAGTATAAACAGTGGACACATTTACAAGTGGAGAAGTTAGGCATTCAACCAATCAGCTTCGAGGTAGCATTTATCAATTATGTTCTATAACATATGTAGAATCTGACTGGTTGCTAAGGGCAACTTCTCCACACTTTATACAGCTTGATACATCTCCCACATAGTTCAAATCCCACCTGCAGCTAGTGATCTAGACAGCTGCTGCTAGTGTTGGAGGGAAGAAGCAACAATTAAACAAGAACATACAATGTAGGACAGAATAATTAGAAAAAGATAATTATTCTTTTTATTGCATTAGCAACTCTTCTAGGAGATTATGTGTACAAAGATAATAAGATTTTACTTACCGATAAATCTATTTCTCGGAGTCCGTAGTGGATGCTGGGGTTCCTGAAAGGACCATGGGGAATAGCGGCTCCGCAGGAGACAGGGCACAAAAAGTAAAGCTTTTCCAGATCAGGTGGTGTGCACTGGCTCCTCCCCCTATGACCCTCCTCCAGACTCCAGTTAGGTACTGTGCCCGGACGAGCGTACACAATAAGGGAGGATTTTGAATCCCGGGTAAGACTCATACCAGCCACACCAATCACACCGTACAACTTGTGATCTAAACCCAGTTAACAGTATGATAACAGCGGAGCCTCTGAAAGATGGCTTCCTTCAACAATAACCCGAATTAGTTAACAATAACTATGTACAATTATTGCAGATAATCCGCACTTGGGATGGGCGCCCAGCATCCACTACGGACTCCGAGAAATAGATTTATCGGTAAGTAAAATCTTATTTTCTCTATCGTCCTAGTGGATGCTGGGGTTCCTGAAAGGACCATGGGGATTATACCAAAGCTCCCAAACGGGCGGGAGAGTGCGGATGACTCTGCAGCACCGAATGAGAGAACTCCAGGTCCTCCTTAGCCAGAGTATCAAATTTGTAAAATTTTACAAACGTGTTCTTCCCTGACCACGTAGCTGCTCGGCAAAGTTGTAATGCCGAGACCCCTCGGGCAGCCGCCCAAGATGAGCCCACCTTCCTTGTGGAGTGGGCCTTTACAGATTTAGGCTGTGGCAGGCCTGCCACAGAATGTGCAAGTTGGATTGTGCTACAGATCCAACGAGCAATCGTCTGCTTAGACGCAGGAGCACCCATCTTGTTGGGTGCATACAATATAAACAACGAGTCAGATTTTCTGACTCCAGCTGTCCTTGCAATATATATTTTTAATGCTCTGACAACGTCCAGTAACTTGGAGTCCTCCAAGTCACTTGTAGCCGCAGGCACTACAATAGGCTGGTTCAGATGAAATGCTGACACCACCTTAGGGAGAAAATGCGGACGAGTCCGCAGTTCTGCCCTGTCCGAATGGAAAATCAGATATGGGCTTTTGTAAGATAAAGCTGCCAGTTCTGACACTCTCCTGGCCGAAGCCAGGGCTAGAAGCATGGTCACTTTCCATGTGAGATATTTCAAATCCACCTTCTTTAGTGGTTCAAACCAATGAGATTTTAGAAAGTCCAAAACCACATTGAGATCCCACGGTGCCACTGGAGGCACCACAGGAGGCTGTATATGTAGCACTCCCTTAACAAAGGTCTGGACTTCAGGGACTGAAGCCAATTCTTTTTGAAAGAAAATCGACAGGGCCGAAATTTGAACCTTAATAGATCCCAATTTGAGACCCATAGACAATCCTGATTGCAGGAAATGTAGGAATCGACCCAGTTGAAATTCCTCCGTCGGAGCACTCCGATCTTCGCACCACGCAACATATTTTCGCCAAATTCGGTGATAATGTTGCACGGTTACTTCCTTCCTTGCTTTAATCAAAGTAGGAATGACTTCTTCCGGCATGCCTTTTTCCTTTAGGATCCGGCGTTCAACCGCCATGCCGTCAAACGCAGCCGCGGTAAGTCTTGAAACAGACAGGGACCCTGCTGAAGCAAGTCCCTCCTTAGAGGTAGAGGCCACGGATCTTCCGTGATCATCTCTTGAAGTTCCGGGTACCAAGTCCTTCTTGGCCAATCCGGAACCACTAGTATCGTCCTTACGCCTCTTTGCCGTATAATTCTCAATACTTTTGGTATGAGAGGCAGAGGAGGAAACACATACACCGACTGGTACACCCAAGGCGTTACCAGCGCGTCCACAGCTATTGCCTGCGGATCTCTTGACCTGGCGCAATACCTGTCCAGTTTTTTGTTGAGGCGAGACGCCATCATGTCCACCATTGGTCTTTCCCAACGGGTTACCAGCAAGTGGAAGACTTCTGGATGAAGTCCCCACTCTCCCGGGTGAAGATCGTGTCTGCTGAGGAAGTCTGCTTCCCAGTTGTCCACTCCCGGGATGAACACTGCTGACAGTGCTATCACATGATTCTCTGCCCAGCGAAGAATCCTTGCAGCTTCTGCCATTGCACTCCTGCTTCTTGTGCCGCCCTGTCTGTTCACATGGGCGACTGCCGTGATGTTGTCCGACTGGATCAACACCGGTTTTCCCTGAAGCAGAGGTTCTGCCTGGTTTAGAGCATTGTATATTGCTCTTAGTTCCAGAATGTTTATGTGAAGAGACGTTTCCAGGCTCGTCCATACTCCCTGGAAGTTTCTTCCTTGTGTGACTGCTCCCCAGCCTCTCAGGCTGGCGTCCGTGGTCACCAGGATCCAATCCTGTATGCCGAATCTGCGGCCCTCCAATAGATGAGCACTCTGCAACCACCACAGAAGAGACACCCTTGTCCTTGGAGACAGGGTTATCCGCAGGTGCATCTGAAGATGCGACCCTGACCATTTGTCCAACAGATCCCTTTGGAAAATTCTTGCGTGGAATCTGCCGAATGGAATTGCTTCGTAAGAAGCCACCATTTTTCCCAGGACTCTTGTGCATTGATGTACAGACACCTTTCCTGGTTTTAGGAGGTTCCTGACAAGCTCGGATAACTCCTTGGCTTTTTCCTCCGGGAGAAAAACCTTTTTCTGAACCGTGTCCAGAATCATCCCTAGGAACAGCAGACGAGTTGTCGGCATTAACTGGGATTTTGGAATATTCAGAATCCACCCGTGCTGTTTTAGCACTTCTTGCGACAGTGCTAATCCCATCTTTAGCTGTTCTCTGGACCTTGCCCTTATTAGGAGATCGTCCAAGTATGGGATAATTAATATGCCTTTTCTTCGAAGAAGAATCATCATCTCGGCCATTACCTTTGTAAAGACCCGAGGTGCCGTGGACAATCCGAACGGCAGCGTCTGAAACTGATAGTGACAGTTTTGTACAACGAACCTGAGGTACCCCTGGTGTGAGGGGTAAATTGGAACGTGAAGATACGCATCCTTGATGTCCAAGGATACCATAAAGTCCCCCTCTTCCAGGTTCGCTATCACTGCTCTGAGTGACTCCATCTTGAACTTGAACTTCTTTATGTACAGGTTCAAGGACTTCAGATTTAGAATAGGCCTTACCGAGCCATCCGGCTTCGGTACCACAAAAAGAGTGGAATAATACCCCTTCCCTTGTTGTAGAAGAGGTACCTTGACTATCACCTGCTGAGAGTACAGCTTGTGAATGGCTTCCAAAACCGTCTCCCTTTCGGAGGGGGACGTTGGTAAAGCAGACTTCAGGAAACGGCGAGGTGGATCTGTCTCTAATTCCAACCTGTACCCCTGAGATATTATCTGCAGGATCCAGGGATCTACCTGCGAGTGAGCCCACTGCGCGCTGTAATTTTTGAGACGACCACCCACCGTCCCCGAGTCCGCTTGAGAAGCCCCAGCGTCATGCTGAGGCTTTTGTAGAAGCCGGGGAAGGCTTCTGTTCCTGGGAAGGAGCTGCCTGTTGCTGTCTCTTCCCTCGACCTCTGCCTCGTGGCAGATATGAATAGCCCTTTGCTCTCTTATTTTTAAAGGAACGAAAGGGCTGCGGTTGAAAAGTCGGTGCCTTTTTCTGTTGGGGAGTGACTTGAGGTAGAAAGGTGGATTTCCCGGCTGTAGCCGTGGCCACCAAATCTGATAGACCGACTCCAAATAACTCCTCCCCTTTATACGGCAAAACTTCCATATGTCGTTTTGAATCCGCATCGCCTGTCCACTGTCGCGTCCATAAAGCTCTTCTGGCCGAAATGGACATAGCACTTACCCGTGATGCCAGTGTGCAGATATCCCTCTGTGCATCACGCATATAAAGAAATGCATCCTTTATTTGTTCTAACGACAGTAAAATATTGTCCCTGTCCAGGGTATCAATATTTTCAATCAGGGACTCTGACCAAACTACCCCAGCACTGCACATCCAGGCAGTCGCTATAGCTGGTCGTAGTATAACACCTGCATGTGTGTATATACTTTTTTGGATATTTTCCATCCTCCTATCTGATGGATCTTTAAGTGCGGCCGTCTCAGGAGAGGGTAACGCCACTTGTTTAGATAAGCGTGTTAGCGCCTTGTCCACCCTAGGAGGTGTTTCCCAGCGCTCCCTAACCTCTGGCGGGAAAGGGTATAATGCCAATAATTTCTTTGAAATTATCAGCTTTTTATCAGGGGCAACCCACGCTTCATTACACACGTCATTTAATTCTTCTGATTCAGGAAAAACTATAGGTAGTTTTTTCACACCCCACATAATACCCTGTTTAGTGGTACCTGTAGTATCAGCTAAATGTAACGCCTCCTTCATTGCCAAAATCATATAACGTGTGGCCCTACTGGAAAATACGGTTGATTCGTCACCGTCACCACTGGAGTCAGTGCCTGTGTCTGGGTCTGTGTCGACCGACTGAGGCAAAGGGCGTTTCACAGCCCCTGACGGTGTTTGAGTCGCCTGGACAGGCACTAATTGATTGTCCGGCCGTCTCATGTCGTCAAACGACTGCTTTAGCGTGTTGACACTATCCCGTAGTTCCATAAATAAAGGCATCCATTCTGGTGTCGACTCCCTAGGGGGTGACATCCTCATATTTGGCAATTGCTCCGCCTCCACACCAATATCGTCCTCATACATGTCGACACACACGTACCGACACACAGCAGACACACAGGGAATGCTCCTAACGAAGACAGGACCCACTAGCCCTTTGGGGAGACAGAGGGAGAGTTTGCCAGCACACACCAAAAGCGCTATATATAACAGGGATAGCCTTATAATAAGTGCTCCCTTATAGCTGCTTTATATATATCAAAATATCGCCATAAATTTGCCCCCCCTCTCTGTTTTACCCTGTTTCTGTAGTGCAGTGCAGGGGAGAGACCTGGGAGCCGTCCTGACCAGCGGAGCTGTGAGAGGAAATGGCGCCGTGTGCTGAGGAGATAGGCCCCGCCCCTTTTCCGGCGGGCTCGTCTCCCGCTATTTAGTGAATCCAGGCAGGGGTTAAATATCTCCATATAGCCTCTGGGGGCTATATGTGAGGTATTTTTAGCCTTTATATAGGTTACATTTGCCTCCCAGGGCGCCCCCCCCCAGCGCCCTGCACCCTCAGTGACTGCGTGTGAAGTGTGCTGAGAGGAAAATGGCGCACAGCTGCAGTGCTGTGCGCTACCTTTAGAAGACTGCAGGAGTCTTCAGCCGCCGATTCTGGACCTCTTCTGACTTCAGCATCTGCAAGGGGGCCGGCGGCGCGGCTCCGGTGACCATCCAGGCTGTACCTGTGATCGTCCCTCTGGAGCTGATGTCCAGTAGCCAAGAAGCCAATCCATCCTGCACGCAGGTGAGTTCACTTCTTCTCCCCTCAGTCCCTCGTTGCAGTGATCCTGTTGCCAGCAGGACTCACTGTAAAATAAAAAACCTAAGCTAAACTTTTTCTAAGCAGCTCTTTAGGAGAGCCACCTAGATTGCACCCTTCTCGGCCGGGCACAAAAATCTAACTGGAGTCTGGAGGAGGGTCATAGGGGGAGGAGCCAGTGCACACCACCTGATCTGGAAAAGCTTTACTTTTTGTGCCCTGTCTCCTGCGGAGCCGCTATTCCCCATGGTCCTTTCAGGAACCCCAGCATCCACTAGGACGATAGAGAAAGTTTATTAGTTTATGCCATTAATAAATGTAATTTTTTTTTTTTTAAATGGTCTCCCTGGTCACGTTTTAAATGCCCTAGAAGAGGTGGTTATATCCTATTAATAATAATCATTTTATTTATATAGTCCTCTTTCTCCAATAGGACCCAAGACGATTTACAGTTAGAATGGACATTGTCCCTCATTCAGCTTGGATCGTTAAAGGCCAAAAATCGCACTTCTGTGCATGCGCTGCTCGTGCGACTAACAAAGTGCAATCGTATATCAGAGGGATGCGATCACACTTTGAGTGACAGCGGCGGCTATGTACCGTTGCAGGGAAGTGGTCCGCTCAACGCAGGCGGCCGCTCCAATGGAAAAGATGGCGGCAGTGCAGCTGCCTCCGCTATTCCAGTGTCAGTGATGCGATCACAAATAGATTGATATCGCAATGCTTGTCGGGACTTGGCATGCTGGGCGTCCCATAGCATGTGATCACAAGCTGTAACAGATTCTGCTATTTAGCAGAATCTGCTACTGAACCTGAATAGGGTCCATAATACAGGACAGAAACAATGAAGTACAGAAAAGCTTTTCATAACATACAGAGAACAAGGAGATACTAAAGGGACATTCAGGAAATGCTGAGTAAACTGGAAAGTCTTGAGTCTGTTTATGAAGGACTCTAGAGTTGGGGCCTCTTGAACTGTGTGGGAAAATAAGTTCCATAGAGTCGGAGCCACGTGGCTAAAAAGCTCGACCCCCAGATAAATTCAGGGAGATTCTAGGTACTGCTAAAATTGTTGATTGGTTACAGCCTGGCAGCTGCTTTTTGTACCAGCTGTAAGTGGTCCAACTCTTTTGCTGGGACACCAAGGTAGAGGGCATTGCAGTAATGTAACCGATATGATACAAATGCTTGTATGACTTTTGGCAGATCTTCTGAGGGAATTAAGTGCTTCATTCTGGCTGTGTTCCTCAGATGAATGAATATTTGATTGTGGCTGATATCTGATGTTTAATGACATTATTATTTTTATTATCCAATTATCCTGTCCTGCTAGCACTGTGATATACCATATTGTTTGTTCACATTTAGTTGACACTAAAGTGTCTGTATTTTCTTTCAGTACACGACCTTGAAGTGGTTTTCAGTTAACTGTGGACAGTAAAACTTGTAATATACTGTACCATCTGCATTAAAAAGACCTATGACTAGATGCACTACTTGCCGGCCATCGTCTGTGCCCTCCATTACTAGATAAGCGTAATCCCGTCTCTGCCATTTACTGCTGGAGTCTGTGAAGTAGATCTTCCTGCCATCGCTGGTCACTGCAAGATCATTGACAAAAGACATCTTCTTCCCCTGAACTGGTGTCTGGGACGATACAAGCATCTTCACTGCACCTACATAGGCAAGCAGACTGTTACTATAACATACTGTACAACATCACCACAGCTTTTGCACAGAACACACTGGACTGTCACATATACAGTACCTGTTACAGGATTCACTTCAAATATTCCCTGGTAAGCATCTGCAACATACAGTGTACCATTAGGGCCCACTCTGAGACCCAGTGGCCTTCCACAGTTTGGTTCATTTTCCCTTGTTCCTGTTAAACGGAGAATCAGAAGGGGCGGAAAAATAAAATGTAAAACAGCTTTTAAGATTTTCACTGCATATCCAAATAGATAAACATGCCGATATCAAAGTAACACGAGTACGGCTGTTGCATGTTTCAAGTCCCTTCAATTTTCTACTGTAAAGATGCCCTGCTACCCAGTAAGTGCACACTCAAACTCACACTTACAGCTACAGTGGGGGAAAAAATGAAAGTCAAAAAATGGCAGCTACTGATTGGTCCTCCTGCTTCCACACCCCCTCTTTGGTAGTGCTATGCAAAGAGTAGCCTTAAAATTATGATCTTGTATTTGTTAGGCGCCACATAGGTGCTGGGTATATACAAAGTAACAGTGACACCTGACATATAAGTACAGTACATATAAAGTTGATATATTTTAGGAACAACACAGAAATAAAAAGAAACAGTATATTGGGTAGAACAAAGACTAGGGACAAGGGTTGGCTGTCTCACTGTATCTTGACAGGCAAGCGGAAGTGAATCACAGGGAGCGAAATGCAGATCACTCAATGAGCCTGTATCCAACAAAAGGCGAGCACACAGTATCCGAGTCACTGAATGAGACAGAGGCCAGGTGCATCTCCACCACAGGAGTTATTTTAATTCAATAGAATTCATTAGAATGATAAATTGGCCTAGGATGGTCAAAATTAACATGCAAGGATATAATAGTCTTGATTTCCATAATAAAATAAAAAGCCTCAAAATTACCTCCTGCCGCTCAAACCCCCTCACCCCCAAATCTCAACACAATATGTAACCCCCTATATTCACTTCCACTCAGACAAGACTCATCAGATTGGCTACTTGGTGCAGACGGCACAGAACTATCTCCCCCGGCATTGTATGGAGGTGGTCACTTGGATGCAGAGGTCAGCTCCTCCCATCTTCAGTCTTATTCTCTTCATTATGACCAAGCAGAAAATAACTCAGAGGAGGGGTTGCAGCTGACCGGTTGCTGGGAGGTGTACAATGATGCAAGAGATAGCCTTAATGAGTTCCAGGGTATTGCAAGACATCAGAAACTTCTCTATAAGTGTTAACGCAATCTCTGGAAAACTGATAAGCCACTTCTGTGTTATGCAGCTGTTTTTCCTGAGAAACTGGTTAGTTTGGTATGGGAGGGGTGTATAGGACGGGGTATACAAGCAGGTACTGCAGCTTTATTGTATGTGTATTTGCCTAAATGGGAAAAGGTTTGGTTTTAGCTGTCTCCCATCTGTTGACAACCTTTAAGCTGAGCTATGTACAGCCAGTCACTGCCCACTTCTGCATCGATGGGTCTTACTGGTACTGTAAGTAGATGAATGCACAGGTCAATAGAGGTCATCTTCCAAACACACCTAACAATGATCCATTCCAGAAGATTATCACCCCCAGACATAGCCATAATTGGCCAACTGCTTCTATAGCAGTGTGGTGAACAAAACTGCTATACGCCACTAGCACTGTGTACCATGAGACTCTTTGCAAAGTAAACAGAAAATAATCACAGCCATGTGAAAGTGATGTAGACATTAATGCATGCACACAAAAAAAGTAACTTGTTCTATGAATTTTAAATTGCCATTACTCCCTGTACAACTATAACACCATGTACAATTTATTGGCCTCAGGCATCAACATACATCCTAATCTCAGATAATTCCTACAAATATCTGCCATGCCACTATCCTGTAACATGCTACCTCAGTGAGAAGGCACTTATCCCATTTATGAGCTAGACCTGGTTAATTGCAAGATTATTAGACAATAACAGCGACAGAAACTGTACTGGAGCCTTTAAATGCCTATTATGTCGTTGGGATCATTTAACAATAAAAAGCAATTTACCAAACTAAAGTATTTTTTGCAAAATGTTTCCTGCTTTCAGTCATCTGTCAGAACTGTTTCACCCTCAGAGCAGCTGACACTGCACGATAACCTCAGGTGATGTCTTGTCTAAGCATGCACAGTGGGAACACATGGCAGAGATTCTTACACAAAGCAATCCTGTCTATTACGCCTTGTGCTGTACACTGAAACATATACCAAAACCAATTCACTTCCATTACTATATAGATTGTAATACTCCAAATGATGCTGCATTACATAAATTACACTTTCTTAGAACACAGAACAGTTCAGAAGGACCTTTAAAAAATACCTCCCTACACTGTGCTCACTGAACAGGGGTGTGTCCGTGCGTGACGCCCGTTTTTTATCATGCCCAGTTCATCTACCCAGTATCTGGATGTCTCACACAGGCAAACCGCCTCCATTCACAGCTGCTCTGCTATGCCCATTCCTAGTACGGCAAGACAGTGCCCGAGAAGCGAGACTGTCCCGCCAAAATTGGCACAATTAGGAGGTTAGCATTAACGAACTTTTACTCAAGTCGTATTTCCACACCTAGCCTAATACATTTTAGAAAAGTGCAAATGTTAATTCAAATCAGTAAGTATGAAGACATTGCAAAGAAGTAATATATTTCTCTATTTTGACTAACATATTATATAAAAGGCCTGATGTCCGTCTTGAGCAGGCTCAGTAGAAATCTGCTGGGAGCCCCGGCCCCCCACAACACTCACTGGCTGTCTGATAGCACACGGCCCCCTGCCACCTCCTCTCACATCTGATCCCGATTCCCACCTCCCCCTGCTCTGCAAGTCACAGCCAGAAGGCTGGCAGGTCAGACATAAGTCTCCCTGTGCTGGCAGCACCTCAGGGCTGAGGTAGGGACAGATCTCAGACACCTAATATAGTTATAACAATATCCAGAGATCAAGCCTTACCCCGATATATCATCTGTTCGATATTGTGCCAGCTGTACGCAATTAAATAATAAAGGAGAGAAAAGAGGGGAAGAGATACTTGGGGGAAGAGAGAGACACAGAGGTAAGAGACCGGGGCAAAAGGGGAAGTATAATGGAGGGCAGAGGGGTGGCATGAGGAGAGAGACACAGAGGTAAGAGACCGGGGCAAAAGGGGAAGTATAATGGAGGGCAGAGGGGTGGCATGAGGAGAGAGAGAGAGAGAGAGAGAGAGAGAGAGAGAGAGAGAGAGAGAGAGAGAGAGAGAGAGAGAGAGAGAGAGAGAGAGATACACACACATATGTACTGCCTTATGGAATATGCAATTAAATTCTGTATGAATTTGGTACTTTGTTTCTCAGAAATATTGATTAGACATCTCACTAAATTCCGCTAGGTCACTGGCATTCGAGACACTTTCTTACCACAGGGTGGTTTCCCAAGTCTTGCTATAGTGTGAATGTTGCCATCTTCAATTTTCACAATCTGTCCATCAGCAGTACCAGTAAACAGGACGTCTACAAGAAAGTGACAGCATTACAGCCATGGTGGAATGCACAAATCAAGCGTTACTGTACATGCAATGTTCTGGTACTGTCAAGACATAAGTATATTATAAACGCTGTATAGTCATGAAGGGAAAACAGCAGCAATTCAGGTAAAATTAAAAAGACCAAGGGGGATATTCAATTAACAGCAGTAAGTTACCTCAGCTAATTGACCCACCCGGGACTAACCAATTACCCCTGATGCCGGCACTCATCGTGCATTTATTTCACCCAGAAATATGCCATGTTTTTACAATTGCAGCCATGAAAAACACATAGGTCCAGGATCCCATGCGTTTTTCGACCAAAAACGGATCAGTTTTTATGTGGGAAAACCCAGGTTGTAATTGAATTCCCAGGAGAAAAAAAAAGTAAAAACTAAAATAAAAAACAATTACGAAAGCCCCCTGTTTTTCGTGACCAAAATATTACAGCAGCTAATTGAATATCCCCCTTAAGCTGTTTCACCTCACATCAAAATAAGGTTCAGAAATCTTTCAGCCAACATACATTACTAAATGAATTATTACAAAACTTTTCATTTATTTATTTTTTTAAAAACATTTCTCTGTCAACTCTTATTTATCATGCAAATCAAGGATTATTTTTGGATAATTTCTGTCAGAATTCCCTGTGCTTACCAGTGATATTTACGCTGTGGATGCAGCTACATTACTGGCTGAAGAATTATTCATGAGAACATCAATTCATTATACACTAGTGAAACCACTGAGACATGAGGCATTTAGAATGGCCTATGTAATCATTTCTAGAACATAAATGATATTGCTTTAGGGCTATGCGACAAGAGTTACATCCTAGGTACGAATGAACCCTGTTACAGGCAGGTGCACAACCTGTCGCCACTTTGAATAGTGCCCATGTGGCATAGCCTTTAATTAATTCATAGACGAAACCAAAGACTAGAACGGTGCCATAAAAGACAATGTTACAAGTCAGTGAGCGCAATTTCTCTGCTCACTGACTGCCATACACATCTCTTAAACTGTATTTACTATAGTCAGGGGAGACAGATTACACTGCGAGGGAGGCATAAGATGGCTGTGCAATTTCTTTATTAATCTAAATTCCTCTTATTTTGCTGGATATGATAATCCATCTAAATCGTCAATATTCCCTCCTGCCGCATAGAGATGTGCAGGACATTTTTCAACATGGTGTTGCCATACTCCATGCGTAGCCACACATCGCAGAGACTGGAATATGGGCCCAAAAGCCTATCAAAAATGAAGTCATGCATCCAAAGCATATAGGGGGTCATTCCGAGTTGATCGCTCACTAGCAGTTTTTAGCAGCCGTGCAAACGCTAAGCCGCCGCCCTCTGGGAGTGTATCTTATTTTAGCAGAAGTGCGAACGAAAGGATCGCAGAGCGGCTACAAAAAAAATATTGTGCAGTTTCTGAGTAGCTTCAGACCTACTCAGCGCTTGCAATCACTTCAGACCATTCAGTTCCCGGATTTGACGTCACAAACACGCCCTGCGTTCGGCCAGCCACGCCTGCATTTTTCCTGGCACGCCTGCGTTTTTTCGAACACTCCCTGAAATCGGTCAGTGGCCACCCAGAAACACCCACTTCATGTCAATCACTCTGCGGTCAGCAGTGCGACTGAAAAGCTTCGCTAGACCTTGTGTGAAAATACATCGGCCGTTGCGAAAGTACGTCGCGCGTGCGCACTGCGCCGCATGCGCAGAAGTGCCGTTTTTTCCCTTAATCGCAGCGCAGCAAAATTTTTCAGCTAGCAATCAACTCGGAATGACCCCCATAGACGTCTACATGTAATTATGGTACGCAACTGTGCAACACATCTCTTCAATTACTACTATCTAAGAGCCCAAATAAGAATATAGCTCACTTGTAATTTAGCTAATTTATTATTAGATTCAAAAACAAAACAGACTAATTACCTCCGATGTTTGCAATGGATTCTGGCCCCAATAGTTGTCCTTCATACAATCGTTCGGCTTTTCTCAATTTCAAGTTTGCCTCCAGGACACCAGTCATAAGAGGTGGTGTTGGGAAACTATAAGAATATAGAAGAGATTAGGGTAATGGTATGTTGTGAACATAGGTGTGCGCAGGGGGGGTGCCTGGTGCGCACAGGCACCCCTAATGTCTGGCACCCCGATCTCACATGCCTGATGCAGCAATCACCGAGCAAGCAGATTACTGTCCCCTTTGCGCTGCACCCTGTCAGGACTGCATTACTGACCGGACGTCTGGGTTAATCAAGGGTGCCACTGCCACCGGCTTTCAAATTCCCAGCTCCACCTCCACGTACAAAAACAGTGTGATGTGACGTGATTACGTCATGCTGCTCGTACGCCCACCCGTCACACCCGCCACAAGCCCACCTCTCTCCTTCTATGCTATGCCAACGCCAGCCACTGATGAGGAGCAGCATGCAGCCAGCATTCCTCTTAGGAAGACAAGTTCAATACTGGCAGGGGGTCTGCAGCAGCATTGACACGTCACTCGTTTTTCCAGCAGCAGCAGTAACTAGTCTGCGACTGTCAGTGTCAGTTTAGTTACCGACTTGTAAGTAAGCTGCTGCAGCTTGCAGGGGAAAGTGAGGGGGAGCCAGACCAGGCTGAGGAGGAGCAGTGTAATTGCAGTGAGTGCCATCAGGGGTGTTTGTTTGGTGCACACCACAACATCTGACAATGTATCTGCTTTATTAGGATTGGTACAAGGGTGGATATTTTATATGCGTTGACCATCAATAGATGTCAATAGATGGTGCAAGACACACCCAAAAGGCGGTGCTAGACACACCCCTCCGACGGTGCACCCCCAAATAAAATGTGCTGCGCACGCCAGTGGTTGTGAAGCACATAAATTAACATATCAAATAAAATCAGCCATAAATTATAGCAGATGCTGGTAAAAGGTAATGGCGATAATTAAATATGTATTGTCAGGCTTTTTCTGGTAAGTTCAGTCCATAAACAGTACAGAGCAACCTGCCATACTATGGGGGAGGGGGATCTGGCTGATTGAGTTTGGAGAAAGAAAAAAGGTGCTTTTGGATCTGACACCCTATATTGCAATGCAAAGGAGCAAATCCTTTTTTTCATGCAGGGTAAATACTGGCTGCTTTTGTATGTAGCCCACAGATACTGGACAGGTTTATTTTTACACTTGAATTTAGATTTGAGTTTGGACACAGTCCTCTCAAATAAACGGGATGCAGTTAATTTGCCGGCAGTCGGGATCCCGGCAGTCAGGATACAGACTCCGGAATCCCGACTGCTGACAATACAGACAGCCGGAACCCCGGCTTACAAGGGCTATTCCCACTTGGTGTGGGAATAGAACCTGTAGCGAGCCACCAAGCCCGCAGCGTGGCGAGCGCAGCAGACCCACAAGGTGACTCTTTGCACTCGCCCCGCTGCCGGCATACTGGCGGTCGGGATGGCGTTGTCAGTATACCGACCGTCGGTAAATCATACTGAACTCAAATGTCTCTGCACATTTTACATCTTCCCCTCCTGCAATATGATATTTGGAAGCCAGATAAGGGGGAGATCTTCCCCCATGCCTTGACTGGTTGATTATTCTGCAGTATAGCAGGTTAATGCCGCCTGATGATCCCACTGGTCATCGGGGATTAACTTCTAACGAGGAACCTTGTTTAAAAGTGTGGACTACCCTCTTTCAAATAAGACTGCCCGTGCCCCCCATCTCTTTGCCAGGGTTTGTGAGACAGAACCCATCCCCCGATATTTTTGCGCAAAACAAATGTCAGCACACATGCACACACAGTGCCCAGAATCTGCCTGGTGACTGCTGCAAGTCCAGACCAGTAGCGGATGATTTTTGTCTACATTTTTGTATTGCAAACCTTCCTTTGTAGCGGACAATGGGGGTCATTCCAACCCGATCGCACGCTGCATTTGTTCGCAGCGGTGCGATCGGGTCAGAACTGCGCATATGTCAGCGCCTCAGTGCGCCGACATGCCAGATGGCCGAAGGCCGTCGTTGCCTAGCGATTGCCTCTGCCTGATTGACAGGCAGAGGCGGTCGCTGGGCGGGAGGGGGCTGAACGGCGGCGTGGCCGGACCGTTGAGGGGGTGGGCCAGCTACGATCAACTCGGAATGACCCCCAATGAGCGGAACTAATCATGCACATGTGACTTGGGGGGAAATGTATCAAACTTTCTAAAGAGTGGACACGTGGAAACATTGCACATAGCAGCCAGCCAGCTTCTACCCATAATTTTCTAGTATAGTCTTGATAAATGCTAGTCAGAAAATGATTGGTTGCTATGGGCAACTTCTGCTTTCTTTAGAAGGCTTGATACATTGCCCTCATAAGCCTATTTTGGCTAATTGGCTGTGTCAGTAATTATACTAACTGTTCACACTGACAGAAATCTTCAAAACACAACCAGGAAGGGGTGTGTGAGGACTAGAGTTGAGCAACACAAACTTTTATATGTTTTTTTATTTGTGACCTTGAACAATCCTTGCCTACCACTCCTTTCTGTAGTGTTACAGAACACATTTTGCACAATTATACATAAATAGAATGGGGCCATTCCATGAAAAGGAGTAAAAATGTCCCATACGTGACAATGTAAAAAAACAAACAAAAAAAAACACTTGTAGCGGTGTATGTTTTCAGTTTCCATCTAAGGCTAAAATATAGCTCTTTCCCATAGTTTTGGAGTTCAAGGGAATTATCAAGAAGTTTCCTTCACAAAACTGTGGTGGACTTGGTTGTCCTGTACGTGACAACTACACTTTGTGATATCGTGGAGGGGTGGGGTGGGGGGTGGGGGGGGGGGGGGGAGTACAATTAGAAGCGATAACGCAGTTTCGTGATAAAAACAGGGCTTTTTATCGCATTTGCAATAACTTTTTATCCAATTAGCTGCAAAAAATTATCGGCAAAAAGTCTCCATAGGGTTTATCGCAAATGTCTCTTTACCATCTCTGAGCAGATGATAAGTAGTGCAAAATCCCTATTTTAAGGTACAAATATGGGGATTTGGTTCAGAACCCCTGGTTCACCCCCCTGAATGACTAATAAGTTACTAAGATGTTTTTAATTATTTTTTATTGGCCAATAAAAAAAAAAAAAAATTTGGGTCAAAAAAAGCAAAGCGATGGAAATTTGTGTACAAGTAAGGGGACAGGTATATTGGGATGCTTTACGAGTAGGACAAGTGTCTTTAGAATTACAGATGGGAGTAATTGGTCTAATTCCACTTTTTTTTTTTTTTTTTTAAAGTACCCTAAAATTACTCAAATGTATACTTATACCCATTTTATGTACCCAACATTTAAGGAGAGCACTTATTTTGCTGAAACAAAAATAGCTTTCTATATTTTTTTTTTACATTTTTAAAAAACTGCATTTAACAGCTATTTGACGCTATTGAAATTACAGACAATAGTTTTATTATGGGCACTAATAGACTTCTTTAATGTTTTCCTATATTCGTTTGGATTGGGGGATACAGGCAGGTTTCACCATTTTCTTCTATACTTCTCTCTTGTTTTGACATCTTGAATTATCGCATGAATCTCATTTTCGCCATTTTGGAATATGATAGGTGCAGAAAATGGAAGCGTTCAGTCGGCAATAAGCTGTTTTTTTTCGGGAGATAGGTGCAATAACTTTAGCTGTGATCGTGGATTGCATTATTGCAGCTAATTGGGTACCCCCTGTGTTGGCTATAATGAAGATTTTTTTTTCTACCTAAAATATAAGCCTAGTTATGAACTTTGATATTACACCCACCTTCTAAAAAAAAAAAAAAAAAAATTTGATATGTTAAAACTTGTACAAAAGCCCCATACGCGACAGTGGAATGGGCATATTGGGGGTAATTCCAAGTTGATCGCAGCAGGAAATTTTTTAGCAGTTGGGCAAAACCATGTGCACTGCAGGGTGGGCAGATATAACATTTGCAGAGAGAGTTAGATTTGGGTGGGTTATATTGTTTCTGTGCAGGGTAAATACTGGCTGCTCTATTTTTACACTGCAATTTAGATTGCAGATTGAACTCACCACACCCAAATCTAACTCTCTCTGCACATGTTAAATCTGCCTCCCCTGCAGTGCACGTGGTTTTTCCCAATTGCTAACAAAATTCCTGCTGTGATCAACTTGGAATTACCCCCATTGTTCTATACCAGGAATGCTATGGATGCAGTCTTAGAGGACTTTCACTTTAATCAGCAATCATAACAAAGCCTTACGTATGCCCCTTGTATGTATGCAGCCAATTACCAATAAGTACATTGCTCCCCTTGGAAATGTTACACAGCAGCAAGCAGTTTATCCCAGGCACAAGTAATCGTGGTGAAATAATGAAATTGCTGACACTAAACATCCATGTCTCAGATACTGTCACCACCCACTGTGACTCGCATCTGCTGCTTCTACTGTACCAAGCTCCCCTGGCAGCTTCTGATGCTCCCATAGCCAGACACAGGAGGACTAAAAGCCAGAGATAAGATGGTTAGGGCTCAGTAACGCATGGACATTTATATTATGTTATGGCTGTCCGTGGGTGGGAGCAAGATTGTGGGGTAAGCTGAGCGTGTTCTGTCCCATTGCCCTGGGTGATGGGAAGAAAACACCAGGGATCATTTTCAGGTGCACAGTGGTCATCAAACCTCACAATGTGCAATAATATTAATAATATGTCATAACAAGGATATTGCTTACTGTGTGTAGCTGGAACAATCTGCCGTTACTCTGTCTACTTTAGAAAGGTGTGGGGAAGGGGGGGCTCTCCTCCTTTGGAATGGTACAGACTTTTTAATATGTCATTTCGATTGATCGACGAACAATAGATCACTAGCGGATCGTCGTTCACAGACATCAGGTGGGCTCTGCAGTACAGGCAATGCCAATAAATATATTATCCAAATATTTCCATACATCTGGCTGTGTGTACGGCCGTGGAACATGAGGTCAAAAGTGGGCGGGCATATTTAAACGACTCTGCTGCCAGACATATCGGACGCTTATTGGTAAGTGCGTACACATTTTACATCGATCAGCCGGGCTGCCGATCCATCATCTAAATGCGTACACAGTCTATGGTTCCTCAAACCTTCACCATAAACAGGTTTCATAGCCCAATGCAAGAAGATATTCAAGAACTGACACAACAGTTACCACGATATTGAAGTGTAATGGTCTTAAATTTTGTAAAAAAAAAAAAAAAAAAATGTAAGTAATCAAAAGTGTTTCCCCCTTCCCCAAACAGGCTTCTTAGAGCCTCACATCTTTGATCAACCACTTTTTTAATTGTGGGGAAAAAGCTTAACATTTAAAATGGGGGGGGGGGGGGGGGGGGACCACTACCGCCATTAGAACCATAATCACTATAACATATGCTCTTCATGTTCATATCCAATGTCTGAAATATAATTGTCTGCTTTGCAAGTGAGCAGATGTAAAGCAGGAAAGCACATTTCAAGCTGTTTAGGCAACAAGCTGTTACCAGCACACACTCTGTGGGGAAATAAACGCTTGAGGCCCACTATAAAAGCCTGCGTTTTGCTGGAGTCTGCGCAATTCAGTAGAGACCAGATTGGTTTTGCTTTTAATCTAACTACTGCTTGAAAACCTTTCCAAATTTGCGCCGGCAAATCATGAGCTAGTATATTTGGCTTTAAACAGACAGCAGTGTTATTGATGCCCCTTCCACTGGCACAAACTAAAATGGAGACTTCACAGGTGAGGTGCAGCTAAAAATTCCTGCCCGCCCAAATAATGTGAACAGTTAAAGCATCGCACAGACCAGGACCATTGGGAGCATATTTTCGCGTAACACTCTCAATTACATCCAAAGCTAGCTTGTATGCCTTGGGTGGAATTTACCTTTATAAGTGACTGTAAAAAACCAATGGCTATACAATATACACACAGATCTTACTGAGGGGTCTATTCATGAAGTAGTGATAAGAGTGGAGAAGTAAGCCTGTGGAGCAGTTGCCCATGGCAACCAATCAGCTGCTCCGTACAATTATATAGTACACAAATTATAAATGTTACTTCAATGCTGATTGGTTGCTATGGGCAACTTCTCCACTGGCTCACTTCTAAACCCTTTTCACTGCTTCATGAATAGACCCCTGAAAAACAAACTTAAGAGAAAGCATAGTCGCACCTACCTCAGAGAATGTGGCTCTATCGGACTCTCGAGGAGACAGATGGCTGCCAGCGTAGGTAGAACCAGTAACAGGGCTAGGCATGTAAAGGTAGCGCGGAACACCTTCCCACTGTACGTGCTGCAGAACATAGAATGTCATATAAGGCACATCACTTGTCACAACACTTTACAGGGAAACAAAGCTCTGAAAATATTGTATATGAATTAGAGAAGAGTAAACGCTATGACCACGTCTCCCACAGGATGTAAGATTTACAAAAGACTGTTTGCCTTATTCAGTGCACTGGCCAGGAAGTACTACAGTCCCTGCTTCTTATAATTCCCATGACTGGCTTTTCCTACGGGTGATGAAGACTCTGGCAACTACTAGAGGTGTGTTCCCAGCATGAATCCTCCTATCTGGCGATAACCAGAAAATGCATGGGGCATATAGATTCATGGAAAGATTTAGGGAAAAATTTACTAAAGTGAGAAATTACAAAGTACATGGGTTGCCCACAGCAACCAATCAAATTCTAGCTATCATTTTCTAAAATGCACAATACAAATGTTAGCCAGTAACCGATTGCCTGATATGGGCAGCACCTCCATTTTTGTAAACCTGCACCTTAGTATATTAACCTCTAAGGGGGTTATTCAATTAGGGCTGTTTTTTCGCCTAGGCAAAAAAATTGCACTTTTCGCTATTTTTAGGGCGAATGGGGACTCGCTCTATTCAATAGCAGAGCCATTTTTTCGCCTAGGTGTAAAATCCGGCAGGAGCGAAAAACGTGTGGCTAGGTGAATTCACGTGTTTTTACGCACCTCTGCCACCAGAAATGGAGGCCAGTTTCGCAGATTTTGAGGTATTTTTTGCTAATGCCTTTTAAAGTGACATTTTGGCGAAAATGACTTAAAAATGGGCGAAAATGATCCGCAATTCAATAGCTCTGAAACTTGTCAGAGCCAATTGAATGCCCCGCTTTGTGTCCCATGCACAGGAGCAATGGCAACATATGACAACACTGCTGGGGCATTAGCACAAGCTCCAAAGATAGCACAAGAATCCCAAAACAATGCTGAACATGCACAGCAAGTATGTTGGCATGTGCACCATGAAATAATAGTGTGCATGCCGACGTACAGAATGCATATTTATATAACAAGTAAAAAGTGTCTACAGAAGAGTACAGGATTGGTGTCTCAGTGGGGTTACCTTCAAGGGTTGTATGTATAAAGTAGTATAAATAAGGGAGGAGTTTGTATAGTCTCCCTGTACTGTACCTGTGTGGTTTCCTCCAGGTACTCCGTATAAAGTGGTAGAAATAAAGGAGGAGTTTGTATAGTCTCCCTGTACTGTACCTGTGTGGGTTTCCTCCAGGTACTCCGTATAAAGTGGTAGAAATAAAGGAGGAGTTTGTATAGTCTCCCTGTACTGTACCTGTGTGGTTTCCTCCAGGTACTCAGTATAAAGTGGTATAAATAAAGGAGGAGTTTGTATAGTCTCCCTGTACTGTACCTGTGTGGGTTTCCTCCAAGTACTCTGTATAAAGTGGTATAAATTAGGGAGGAGTTTGTATAGTCTCCCTGTACTGTACCTGTGTGGTTTCCTCCAAGTACTCTGTATAAAGTGGTATAAATAAGGGAGGAGTTTGTATAGTCTCCTTGTACTGTACCTGTGTGGGTTTCCTCCAGGTACTCCGTATAAAGTGGTATAAATAAAGGAGGAGTTTGTATAGTCTCCCTGTACTGTACCTGTGTGGGTTTCCTCCAGGTACTCCGTATAAAGTGGTATAAATAAAGGAGGAGTTTGTATAGTCTCCCTGTACTGTACCTGTGTGGGTTTCCTCCAAGTACTCTGTATAAAGTGGTATAAATAAAGGAGGAGTTTGTATAGTCTCCCTGTACTGTACCTGTGTGGGTTTCCTCCAAGTACTCTGTATAAAGTGGTATAAATAAAGGAGGAGTTTGTATAGTCTCCCTGTACTGTACCTGTGTGGGTTTCCTCCAGGTACTCCGTATAAAGTGGTATAAATAAAGGAGGAGTTTGTATAGTCTCCCTGTACTGTACCTGTGTGGGTTTCCTCCAAGTACTCTGTATAAAGTGGTAGAAATAAGGGAGGAGTTTGTATAGTCTCCCTGTACTGTACCTGTGTGGTTTCCTCCAAGTACTCTGTATAAAGTGGTATAAATAAGGGAGGAGTTTGTATAGTCTCCCTGTACTGTACCTGTGTGGGTTTCCTCCAAGTACTCTGTATAAAGTAGTATAAATAAGGGAGGAGTTTGTATAGTCTCCCTGTACTGTACCTGTGTGGGTTTCCTCCAAGTACTCTGTATAAAGTAGTATAAATAAGGGAGGAGTTTGTATAGTCTCCCTGTACTGTACCTGTGTGGGTTTCCTCCGGGTACTACGTATAAAGTGGTATAAATAAAGGAGGAGTTTGTATAGTCTCTCTGTACTGTATCTGTGTGGGTTTCCTCCAGGTACTCCGTATAAAGTGGTAGAAATAAGGGAGGAGTTTGTATAGTCTCCCTGTACTGTACCTGTGTGGTTTCCTCCAAGTACTCTGTATAAAGTGGTAGAAATAAGGGAGGAGTTTGTATAGTCTCCCTGTACTGTACCTGTGTGGGTTTCCTCCAAGTACTCTGTATAAAGTGGTAGAAATAATAAGATTTTACTCACCGGTAAATCTATTTCTCGTAATCCGTAGTGGATGCTGGAACTCCGTAAGGACCATGGGGAATAGCGGCTCCGCAGGAGACTGGGCACGACTAAAGAAAGCTTTAGGACTACCTGGTGTGCACTGGCACCTCCCACTATGACCCTCCTCCAGACCTCAGTTAGGATACTGTGCCCGGAAGAGCTGACACAATAAGGAAGGATTTTGAATCCCGGGTAAGACTCATACCAGCCACACCAATCACACCGTATAACTCGTGATACTATACCCAGTTAACAGTATGAAATATAACTGAGCCTCAACAGATGGCTCAACAATAACCCTTTAGTTAACAATAACTATATACAAGTATTGCAGACAATCCGCACTTGGGATGGGCGCCCAGCATCCACTACGGACTACGAGAAATAGATTTACCGGTGAGTAAAATCTTATTTTCTCTGACGTCCTAAGTGGATGCTGGGACTCCGTAAGGATCATGGGGATTATACCAAAGCTCCCAAACGGGCGGGAGAGTGCGGATGACTCTGCAGCACCGAATGGGCAAACTCTAGGTCCTCCACAGCCAGGGTGTCAAACTTGTAGAATTTAGCAAATGTGTTTGACCCCGACCAAGTAGCTGCTCGGCAAAGTTGTAAAGCCGAGACCCCTCGGGCAGCCGCCCAAGAAGAGCCCACCTTCCTCGTGGAATGGGCTTTTACAGATTTAGGATGCGGCAGTCCAGCCGGAGAATGCGCAAGCTGAATTGTGCTACAGATCCAGCGAGCAATAGTCTGCTTTGAAGCAGGAGCACCCATCTTGTTAGGTGCATACAGGATAAATAGCGAGTCAGTTTTCCTGACTCCAGCCGTCCTGGAAACATATATTTTCAAGGCCCTGACTACGTCCAGTAACTTGGAATCCTCCAAGTCCCTAGTAGCCGCAGGCACCACAATAGGTTGGTTCAAATGAAAAGCTGATACCACCTTAGGGAGAAACTGGGGACGAGTCCTCAATTCTGCCCTATCCATATGGAAAATCAGATAAGGGCTTTTACATGACAAAGCCGCCAATTCTGACACACGCCTGGCCGAAGCCAAGGCCAACAGCATGACCACCTTCCACGTGAGATATTTCAAATCCACGGTTTTAAGTGGCTCAAACCAATGTGACTTTAGGAAACCCAACACCACGTTGAGATCCCAAGGTGCCACTGGAGGCACAAAAGGGGGCTGAATATGCAGCACTCCCTTAACAAATGTCTGAACTTCAGGCAGTGAAGCCAGTTCTTTCTGGAAGAAAATCGACAGAGCCGAAATCTGGACCTTAATGGAACCCAATTTTAGGCCCATAGTCACCCCTGACTGTAGGAAGTGCAGGAAACGGCCCAGCTGAAATTCTTCCGTTGGGGCCTTCCTGGCCTCACACCACGCAACATATTTTCGCCAAATGCGGTGATAATGGTTCGCGGTCACTTCTTTCCTAGCTTTAATCAGCGTAGGAATGACTTCCTCCGGAATACCCTTTTCCTTCAGGATCTGGCGTTCAACCGCCATGCCGTCAAACGCAGCCGCGGTAAGTCTTGGAACAGACAGGGCCCCTGCTGCAGCAGGTCCTGTCTGAGCGGCAGAGGCCATGGGTCCTCTGAGATCATTTCTTGAAGTTCCGGGTACCAAGCTCTTCTTGGCCAATCCGGAACAATGAGTATAGTTCTTACTCCTCTTCTCCTTATTATCCTCAGTACCTTTGGTATGAGAGGAAGAGGAGGGAACACATAAACCGACCGCTACACCCACGGTGTCACTAGAGCGTCCACAGCTATCGCCTGAGGGTCTCTTGACCTGGCGCAATATCTTTCTAGCTTTTTGTTTAGGCGGGACGCCATCATGTCCACCTGTGGCCTTTTCCAACGGTTTACAATCAGTTGGAAGACTTCTGGATGTAGTCCCCACTCTCCCGGGTGGAGGTCGTGCCTGCTGAGGAAGTCTGCTTCCCAGTTGTCCACTCCCGGAATGAACACTGCTGACAGTGCTAACACGTGATTTTCCGCCCATCGGAGAATCCTTGTGGCTTCTGCCATCGCCATCCTGCTTCTTGTGCCGCCCTGTCGGTTTAAATGGGCGACTGCCGTGATGTTGTCTGACTGGTTTTGAAGCAGGGGTTTTGCCTGACTTAGGGCATTGAAAATGGCCCTCAGTTCCAGAATATTTATGTGTAGGGAAGTCTCCTGACTTGACCATAGCCCTTGGAAGTTTCTTCCCTGTGTGACTGCCCCCCAGCCTCGAAGGCTGGCATCCGTGGTCAACAGGACCCAGTCCTGTATGCCGAATCTGCGGCCCTCTTGAAGATGAGCACTTTGCAGCCACCACAGCAGAGACACCCTGGTCCTTGGAGACAGGGTTATCAGCCGATGCATCTGAAGATGCGATCCGGACCACTTGTCCAACAGGTCCCACTGAAAGGTTCTTGCATGGAACCTGCCGAATGGAATTGCTTCGTAGGAAGCTACCATTTTTCTCAGGACTCGCGTGCAGTGATGCACAGACACCCGTTTTGGTTTTAGGAGGCCTCTGACTAGAGATGACAGCTCCTTGGCCTTCTCCTCCGAGAGAAACACTTTTTTCTGTTCTGTGTCCAGAACCATCCCCAGGAACAGTAGACGTGTCGTAGGGACCAGCTGTGACTTTGGAATATTTAGAATCCAGCAGTGCTGTTGTAGCACCTCCCGAGATAGTGCTACCCCGACCAACAACTGCTCCCTGGAGCTCGCCTTTATCAGGAGATCGTCCAAGTACGGGATAATTAAAACTCCCTTTTTTCGAAGGAGTATCATCATTTCGGCCATTACCTTGGTAAATACCCTAGGAGCCGTGGATAGACCAAACGGCAACGTCTGGAATTGGTAATGACACTCCTGTACCACAAATCTGAGGTACTCCTGGTGAGGACGGTAAATAGGGACATGCAGGTAAGCATCCTTGATGTCCAGTGATACCATGTAATCCCCCTCGTCCAGGCTTGCAATAACCGCCCTGAGCGATTCCATCTTGAACTTGAATTTTTTTATATATGTGTTCAAGGATTTCAAATTTAAAATGGGTCTCACCGAACCGTCCGGTTTTGGTACCACAAACATTGTGGAATAGTAACCCCGTCCTTGTTGAAGTAGGGACACCTTGACGATCACCTGCTGGGAATACAGCTTGTGAATTGCCTCTAGCACTGCCTCCCTGCCCGAGGGAGTTGTTGGCAAGGCAGATGAGGAAACGGTGGGGGGGGGGGGGGGGGGACACGTCTCGAATTCCAGCTTGTACCCCTGAGATACTACTTGAAGGATCCAGGGATCCACCCGTGAGCGAGCCCACTGATTGCTGAAGTTTTAGAGACGGGCCCCCACCGTACCTGGCTCCGCCTGTGGAGCCACAGCGTCATGCGTTGGACTTGGAGGAAGCGGGGGAGGACTTTTGCTCCTGGGAACTGGCTGTATGCTGCAGCTTTTTCCCTCTACCTCTGCCTCTGGGCAGAAAGGACGCGCCTTTAACCCGCTTGCCCTTATGGGGCCGAAAGGACTGTACCTGATAATACGGTGCTTTCTTTGGCTGTGAGGGAACATGGGGTAAAAATGCTGACGTCCCAGCTGTTGCTGTGGAAACGAGGTCCGAGAGACCATCCCCGAACAATTCCTCACCCTTATAAGGCAAAATTTCCATGTGCCTTTTAGAATCTGCATCACCTGTTCACTGCCGAGTCCATAACCCTCTCCTGGCAGAAATGGACATTGCACTTATTCTAGATGCCAGCCGGCAAATATCCCTCTGTGCATCTCTCATGTATAAGACTGCGTCTTTAATATGCGCTACGGTTAGCAATATAGTGTCCCTGTCTAGGGTATCAATATTTTCCGACAGGGAATCTGACCACGCAGCTGCAGCACTGCACATCCATGCTGAAGCAATAGCTGGTCTCAGTATAATACCTGTGTGTGTATATACAGACTTCAGGATAGCTTCCTGCTTTCTATCAGCAGGCTCCTTTAGGGCGGCCGTATCCGGAGACGGTAGTGCCACCTTCTTTGATAAGCGTGTGAGCGCTTTATCCACCCTAGGGGATGTTTCCCAACGTGACCTATCCTCTGGCGGGAAAGGGTACGCCATTAGTAACCTTTTAGAAATTACCAGTTTCTTATCGGGGGAAGCCCACGCATCTTCACACACTTCATTTAATTCCTCAGATGGAGGAAAAACTACTGGTAGTTTTTTCTCTCCAAACATAATACCCTTTTTTGTGGTACCTGGGGTAACATCAGAAATGTGCGACACATTTTTCATAGCCTCAATCATGTAACGTGTGGCCCTATTGGAAGTTACATTAGTCTCATCGTCGTCGACACTGGAGTCAGTATCCGTGTCGACATCTGTGTCTGCCATCTGAGGTAGCGGGCGTTTTAGAGCCCCTGATGGCTTTTGAGACGCCTGGGCAGGCACAGGCTGAGAAGCCGGCTGTCCCATATTTGGTATGTCGTCAAACCTTTTATGTAAGGAGTCGACACTGTCACGTAATTCCTTCCACATAACCATCCACTCAGGTGTCGGCCCCGCAGGGGGTGACATCACATTTATAGGCATCTGCTCCGCCTCCACATAAGCCTCCTCATCAAACATGTCGACACAGCCGTACCGACACACCGCACACACACAGGGAATGCTCTGACAGAGGACAGGACCCCACAAAGCCCTTTGGGGAGACAGAGAGAGAGTATGCCAGCACACACCAGAGCGCTATAATAATACAGGGATTAACTGAATTATTTCCCCTTATAGCTGCTATATAAGTTATACTGCGCCTAAATTTAGTGCCCCCCCTCTCTTTTTTACCCTTTGTAGTTTGATACTGCAGGGGAGAGCCTGGGAGCGATCCTTCCAGCAGAGCTGTGAGGGAAAAATGGCGCCAGTGTGCTGAGGGAGTTAGCCCCGCCCCTTTTTCGGCGGACTTCTCCCGCTTTTTTCAGGAATTCTGGCAGGGGTAATTTATCACATATATAGCCCCTGGGACTATATATTGTGATGATTTGCCAGCCAAGGTGTTTATATTGCTGCTCAGGGCGCCCCCCCCCAGCGCCCTGCACCCATCAGTGACCGGAGTGTGAGGTGTGCATGATGAGAAATGGCACACAGCTGCAGTGCTGTGCGCTACCTTGTTGAAGACCGAGGTCTTCTGCCGCCGATTTTCCGGACCACTTCTTGCTTCTGGCTCTGTAAGGGGGACGGCGGCGCGGCTCCGGGACCGATCGATCGAGGTCGGGTCCTGTGTTCGATCCCTCTGGAGCTAATGGTGTCCAGTAGCCTAAGAAGCCCAAGCTAGCTGCAAGCAGGTAGGTTCGCTTCTTCTCCCCTTAGTCCCTCGCTGCAGCGAGTCTGTTGCCAGCAGATCTCACTGTAAAATAAAAAACCTAAAATATACTTTCTTTCTAGGAGCTCAGGAGAGCCCCTAGTGTGCATCCAGCTCAGCCGGTCACAAGATTCTAACTGAGGTCTGGAGGAGGGTCATAGTGGGAGGAGCCAGTGCACACCAGGTAGTCCTAAAGCTTTCTTTAGTTGTGCCCAGTCTCCTGCGGAGCTGCTATTCCCCATGGTCCTTACGGAGTCCCAGCATCCACTTAGGACGTCAGAGAAAAGGGAGGAGTTTGTATAGTCTCCCTGTACTGTACCTGTGTGGGTTTCCTCCGGGTACTACGGTTTCCTCCCACAATCCAAACATATACTGGTAAGATAATAGGCTGCTGACAATAATTAACCCTAATCTATAAGTGTGTACATGGGCAGACTAGATGGGCCAAGTGGTTCTTATCTGCCGTCAAATGCTAGGTTTCTATGACTAAAGTGGGCATTAGGATAAATAGCACAAAGAAAGCGGTGGAACGGTTTCAAGTAATTAACAAGGTTATCTAGAAAGACCATAATAAATAGAGATTTTATACAAAGCCATTAATGAACATACTGTGCTCCTTTTATACTATACATTAATTCCCTTTTTCATTCCACTTATTAATGCGGAAGCTGAAATATAATGTGTCCAATATTCAGTTTTGAAAGCAAATCCCTACATACTAAACTGCAGTAAAACTATTTTGGATGTCGTAAGTTAGGTGCAGCAAAGTACATATGAATCATGATGATTCTTTTTCCTACTGGTTGCAAAATTCTCTGTCTTAAATGGTTATTGCCAGCATGACATCTACTATAGCAGTGCTGTAATACAGAGCATACTATTTGCACACACACCGTACTAGATTACAACACGTGTCGGAGTCTGCCATATAAACGGTATGCAGTTATATTCCTGACTGTCGGGATCCCGGCGGTTGAAATCCCGGCAGTTATTGAAATGCAGACGGTCAGAATCCTGACCGCAAAACGCACTTGGGTGGTGGTCCATGTCACCACCCAGTCGCCCCCGGGCCCAAAGCGTAGAGAGCTCAGTGAGCCCGTGAGGGGACACACTGCGCTCGAGGTCGGGATTCTGGCATCTGTATTTCGACCGCCGGGATTCCGTCAGTCAAAAAATCATACTGATCCCCTGTAAACAGCAGAACCTCTAATATGTCCCCTCTTGCTTGGTCCAACATGTTCTGCAGCAGAACTTCCCACTTCATTTACTATTGCAGGTACCTGCGCTGAAATAATTACATTTTAAAGACCTCTGCTCCTCTACTAACTATGTCAAACAAGACAATAAGTTTTGGATGCACAGCACACTATATTGTAAGGTTTGGAAATACAAGTGGTGCAATTTTATTTAAACTACATTTTTTTAAATGGGTTAAATTTCAGAACATGGGACCGCCTGGGTTAGTATAACTAAACTGGCTCAGAACATCATTAAACTTGCCCCAAACATTAAAACGTGTATCCTCACTTCACTCGCCACGCTTCGGGCAAGATGGCGCACTCCGCTCGCCACAGGTTACTATTCCCAGTAGATGTCCACATGGATAGTAGCAGTAGTAGTAGTATTGTTCTGAAGCAGTGAAGTTACGACAGCCCCCTGTCCCATTTTACCGAATTTGAGCCTTTAAAATGTCCCAGAAAGCCTCACGTTACAGAAGTAAACCCATAAACAGCTAAAATGTGATATAAACGCAGCTTCAGTCTATGACCTCACATAAGGCTGGGGTATGCTTGTAGCTTATTTTACTTTGTACCCTTTAAAGACTGAAAGACAAACACAGCTTTGCGCAATATAATGACAATATGACAGGTCACGTAACTATTATTAGTCATACATATATGTAGTCTGATGACATATCATGACAGTAAAAAATATAAGTTACTGTATGTGTCAGTCTGTAATTGTAGGAGCCTGGTAACATCCCAGGCAGGATTAACATTACACATACACACACTTCAAAAGAGCATTACAGGGTATGTATGTATGAATATATATATATATATATATATATATATATATATATATATATATATATATATATATATATATAATCTTATGTCACACTAGTACCGGCCCGGTGCAATGCTATCTTGTAAATGCCCAGCATCCATTCATTCAGCAGCACACTCGGCTACTTACAGTAGTGTCATCATTAGACGTGCAGTGTAGAGCGGTACAGAGTATGCTGGGGCTATATACGTACACCCTGCCTACTGGGATCAGGTGGACCTAGAGGAAAGCCCTAGATGATCCCCCCCCACTCTACGGCTTGTGTGTCCTCACCTAGTGCTCTCTGTTTCCTGTACAAAGGTCTCATCGGTGATGACCTGGGGGCGGATAGGCCTCCGCTGCCGCAGCCCGTCTCCCTCCTCCATGGTCATTAGCAGAAGCGCACCCTGCACTCACACCGAGGGCACGAGCAGCAGCAGCAGCAGCAGCCAGCGGGAGGAGGAGGGCAGCGTCAGCGCGCCGGGGCCAATAGGAAAGGAGCTGTCAACGCCACCAGCCAATGGGAATCGCTCCTTGTTGTCATTACGGTCTGGCCAATGAAAGCAAAGCCAGTAGAGAGCTTGCCAGTGAATGTGACCTCCTCACCTCGGGCCGGGCCGGGGGCGGTCAGTCAGTACCGAATCGATCATATCAGCTGTTGGGGCGTTTTGTGATTGCTGTCTCCAGCACATAATGTAGCTACATACAGTGCTCTGCCTCTTAAAAAAGAGTATACCTCCACAAATAAATGAATATCTAATTTATATATATATATATATATATATACATACATACATATATATATATATATATATATATATATATATATATATATATATATATATATATATCCAACATCAGCCGGCACTCACTAAAATCAGCTTCCTCAGGTGCCAGAATGAGTAAACAGATAAATATCCAAAGAAAAACGGCACTCAGAGATATAAAGTGAAAAAACTGGATGTATACATCCAGTTTTTTCACTTTATATCTCTGAGTGCCGTTTTTCTTTGGATATTTTTATATATATATATATATATATATATATATATAATGTGGGTCTAGTGATTTATAACAAGTACTATAATGAAACAGTTTATTTAATAAATGTGACCGCTCGAGTAAAAAGGAAGATATAAGGGCATATGTACTAATAACTTCTGCAATTTTTAACACTTTTGCTGCTGATATTTTCATTTTTAATGGAAATTTCTCTGCTATGTATGTGTGAGAGTGGCGGTGCGGTGTAGTGCCTGCTGCCGTGCAGGTGTAGACTCAATACTTAACCTGGCGCCACACCCTCTCACCTTCAGGCCGCGGAAACTCCACCAGACCTGGAACTCCAAATGGACCCGGACACGACGACCTAAGGGGAAGGAGATGGTTGAGTGCCGTTACTCCTAACTGTGGACCGAAACGCCCTCCAAACCGTGAAAAGAGCTTTCTGGCTAGGCGAAGGTCATCCTCGGCAGTCTGCCTCAGAGCCCGAATTTCACCTATCGGTACTCTCGCACCAGGTGTAAATTCAACCATGCATCGGCTTGCAAGGTCCACCGTTCGCCCTGAAGGAAGGGAGACAGATAGGGACAAACACACGCAAAAGGAACACATGGACAGAGATGTTTCTCACCGTCACAAATCTTGCACTCCAATCCTCTCCACTTACAGGTCCCTGTAAGGAGGCAAAGGGAAAACAACAGCCGTGCAGGGCCAAGAACTACTGTAGTGTGCGTCCGCTACACTAGCTACATGAACAGAGCCCTCAAACTAGCTCAGGTGTGGGTGGTGCAACACAAACTCTATGCACAAATGTTAAAACAAACACTTTGCCATGCACGGTAACAACACGCATCACAATATCACAGTACAAGATTAAACAGTACTGTCCCTTTAAATCTCTACCTGCCGCTGGCCAGCCCTTCCTTGTCCCTGAATACTATTGTGGCTATGAGTGTGGAGCTGGACCGCTCCTCCACACAGGGAAAAACCTACTTGGATTACTGGGAAGTGGGCGCCGTACAGCCTACCCACCTCCCCTTTCTGCTTAATTGGGCTTACTGCCCAGAACCTTGCAACGGGCACTGTATTATACTGGGCCTAATGCCCCCTGACTGCGCACAGGCCAGAGGCCTGACTTTTTCCTACGGGCCTAGAGCCCGCCTAACATGCGTCCGGTTGGGTGACCTGGGCCTAATGCCCAGGGTCACCTTATATACCTGACTGGGGGGGGGGGGGGGGGCTTACTGGAACTAGAGCCTAATGCCTTCTATCAGTCCCCACAGTCCTATTGCTTGAATTATGGCCATGGGCCTAGTGAATGGGGGCCACGAGCCTGGAGGGCCAGACTATATGTGGCCACGGGCCGAGAGGGCCCGACTATATGCCCACAGGCCAAGAGGGCCTGACTGTGCCTACAGGCCTAATGCCCGAACCCTGATGGTCTAGGGAGGAGGGGTGGGTGACAGGCGCCCTCACCAAGGGCCTACCTGTACCGGTGGGAGAGGCACCGCGGCTGCTTCCTATTGGCCGGCGCTCCGCGAGCCGTGATTGGCTCACGGAGGGTGCTGGATTTGAAAATCCACAAGAGGCGCTTCCAATTGGCTGCCGAATCAGCGGCAAGTTTGAAGCGCCGCTTCCACGGCACTGCCCATCGCCGTACTTTGACTGGCGCTGGGGACAGACACACCGCCCCAGCGCCGGCCACCGCTGCACCTTGCAGGGGACGCAGATCCCCTGCACTCCGCCGCTGCACTGATGTGCCCTGTGATACAAGGCACATCTCCACATTTACAGGGAAACCCACAGGGACAGCGAGTTACTTCCCCGGCATTTAAACTCCTCCAGGGAAATCTGACACTTGCACATGCTCACAGTGTCAGTTTCCGGGATCGCTGGACGTAGGCTGTGGGATGGAGATCAAAAGATCTCTCTCTCACTTAAAGCAGATATAGGGCCTAATTCAGCAAAATCTTTCTCTAACGGGCAAAACCATGGGGGTAATTCCAAGTTGATCGCAGTAGGAAATTTTTTAGCAGTTTGGCAAAACCATGTGCACTGCAGGGGGGGCAGATATAACGTGCAAAGAGAGATAGATTTGGGTGTGGTGAGTTAAATCTGCAATCTAAATTGCAGTGTAAAAGTAAAGCAGCCAGTATTGACCCTGCACAGAAACAAAATAACCCACCCAAATCTAACTCTCTCTGCAAATGTTATATCTGCCCCCCCTGCAGTGCACATGGTTTTGCCCAACTGCTAAAAAAATGTCATGCTGCGATCAACTTGGAATTACCCCCCATGTGCACTGCAGGTGGGGCAGAGTCGACCTTTTGGCTAAGATCAAGTGTAGTACCTGCTCGAGGGAAACACTTGGTGGAGTACCTCTTCTTACACTGGGGGCGTGAGAGGTCCCTAGTGTGGAATGGAGAAACACCTTGGGGGTCATTCTGACCCGATTGCACGCTGCAGTTCGCAGCGCAGCGATCAGGCCGGAACTGCGCATGCGCCAGTGCCGTAGTGCGCTGGCGTATGCCAGATGTCCGAAGGCAGAGGTGGTCGCTGGGCGGGAGGGGGTGGCATGGTGGCATTTGGCAGCCGTTTTCGGGGCGCGGTCCAGCCAACGCAGGCGTGGCCGGACTGTGCGGGGGGCGGGCCGCAGCGGCTGTGTGACATCACACGCAGCAGCTGCGACCTGCGGCAGCGACGATTAGCTCCCGGCCAGCCGCTTTAAATACAAAAGCGGTGATGCTTTTGTACTTGTGCGGGGGGGGGGGGAGGGGCGGACTGACATGCGGGGCAGACTAGCCCGCATGTCTGGGACGATGATCATAGCTGTGCTAAATTTAGCACAGCTACGATCAACTCGGAATGACCCCCCCTTGTGGAGTACTGTGCTGGGGAGGGACTGGCCCTGGTCGAGAGCGGAGAATAACTGGGCTTAGTATCCGCCGTCCTTCTAAGGCTTACCGCCCAGCATGACCCTCTCCAGGAGGGATAAAATGCTCTGCTCCTGGACTTTCCTATTAATGTATGTTTGCCGACACCTGTTTTGAACAGGTTAATGGATAAGAAAGGTGTTTCACCACAGGTGAGGGCAATCATAACTTATGAGGGAAGTCCAGGAGCAGAGAATTCTGTCCCACCTGGAGAGGGTCATGTTGGGAGGTATGTTCTAAGGGGATGAAATAGGGCCTCTTGCATGGAGTGGAGAACGGCCTGGTTTAGTATCTACTCTCGCACTGAGGGTTGGCCCTGTACCCTGGCATTGAGCGGGAATGAAGCTTGGTCTGGTTGGAGGTTGTGAGCAGCCTGAAGCCTGAGATGCTATGTGCCCCTGGTGCTGGAAGAGCCAAGGGTACCTGAAAATGCACTGGTGACCCACCACACCATGCACAAGTACGGCACTTTACACTAAGCACTTCATTCCTTCTGCTGCACCCACTTTCCTTTGCCACGGCCTTTTGACTAGTGTGATGTTAGTGTATTAGAATGCTTAATATTTGTAGACACTCCCTTAGTAATATGTGTGATAATGCTGATTATCTTACAGGAATGAAAGCTATACCTTAAACATACCTTAAATACTCTTTACCATGGAGCCGCTGCGGCCGCTATGCTTAATACACACTCTACGTACTTTGTCAGCTATTGGCGTACAAAGTCCCGTACTGTGTACGGACTTTGCGTACAAACGCTGCGCTGACGGTACAAAGTACTCACAGCGCGTACACACCCAGAGATACACTTTAAACCTTTTACAGCAATGCAATGATAATACACTTTAAACCTTAGCCACAATGCAATGCAATGATAATACACTTTAAACCTCAGCAGGGCAATGAAGACACGACACCAGATTGTAATTAAACCACTGGGTTCCGAAACCACAACGTATTATTGCTGAAAGGGGGTTACTATACAAATAATACAATACAATATAACAGAGTAAATGGCTACATTCAATGGTACATACGTGAGTGGATTCGCTTGCTCTATCCGGTCCGGTCCTCGGTCATCTGATAGATAACGTTGTGAGTCTTGTGTCTGACCAGGCCTGCAGCAGGCTCTCTTTATACAATTCTTCCAAAAAGCAATACAATAGATACTGTAGTTTCTTTGTCCATTGGACACAGGAATGCAAATTTACAGTACAGGAGAGGTCATAGGTCGGTTTGAATAGGTAGGCGATGTCTTTCCCAACTGTTCTTGTGGGTGGTCTCCTCTGGATTCCCGCCGCATACATAATGTACAGTAAATACAGTTTATATCTATATTCTGCTCCTGCACATAACTATCCGCAGGAACATGCGATTTTCCTCAAACAAACAGAGGAATGTTACCCTTATAATACCCTTCAGCTGGATACCAAACACCACCTTATAACCGTGTTCTGTCCCCTCCTATTCTGTAAAGGTGAATCCCTTTGTTCTGAAACCATTTAAACTGCTGTTACTTTCTGATGTGGTGCAGGGAGGCTATGTGTACATTGTGCACTATTTGGATTAAATATGTAATGTGTTTTGATAGCTTTCCATGCGTTCACAAACTCTACCATAAATACCCATACCACGCGCTAATGCGCAGGACCGCGGGAGCGACCATACGCAAATTGCGAATATGTGCATGCACGACAGAACAAGTACACGCGCGGAGGCCATCTGTGTGTAGTTTGTACGTGATGTGTGTACTGCAATATTTTTCGACTTTGACAATCCACCCTTTGGCAGTCACCAATAACTGCCACTATCTAATCACTAAACAGAAAAATATCTACACAATATCTACAGAAGTTTGGATGGTCGGGGGAGAGTGGTAGGTAGGAAATGTATGACCTAGTGGGATAGTAAAAAGCTTGTATGTATGAATCCATGTCTGAGGGGCATGTATCATCGTGCCGTATATGTTCTAAATAAGCTTCGAGGTATAGCGAAGTATACATTAAATCCTTCTCATCCCGTATCAAGGGTCTGTAAATGGGCCAACAAACACTACCGAGCTCTTTTCGGCTTCTTGTTAAAACAAATGGGGTGCACATTTAGTTGATGATACATGGAGGGGTAAACATATGTGAGTGCTAGTATATGTGGACATCACCTGTCGACTATGTGTGCTATTAACTGGAGGTTGCAGAGATGAAGATAAGACACATATCTAAAATACATTCATATAAACATTTTGGGTAGGGCAGATGTCTTTTCCGGATGGATGTATCTGGGCAGAGGGGGGAACAAAAGAAAAACGGGTGAAAGAAACAGGCCACGAAATTCATTTGCAATCCTTATCATAACACTGTCTCTATGGATGGGTCATAAATTAAGTCTGCTGCTATAACAGCGCCCTCGCTCCTTAGACTCATCAACTTTGTGCCGTGCTTGCGCCGTGTCAGAATTCGAACACACCTAAATATCAAACCAATAATTATGACGACTCCCAGGATACAAAGGAGAAACTTCCCTACACTCATAATAACATTTTGAGCCCACTCTCCTAAACCTGAGAACCAATTTTGTGGGTTCAACCATGAGACCCAGCCGGTCAGTTCATTACTCACAGTCGCCAAGGTAAGGTTGTGTTTTCTCCTGAACTCCCACTTCAACTGCAAGATATCGTCCATCTTTTGATCGATGATCTCCGTTGGGTCGTCAGTACTGTTCTTAATATACGTACAGCACTTCACCCCATATTGAGTTGCCAGAGTAACACAGTACCCACCTGTCACGGCTGTGATATAATTTAGGACCATCCTGTGCTGAATCAGTTCCTTCTTGTAAGCTTGTAACTCCCTTCCCGTATACCTGAAGGTGTCGTCATACATCTCAGTGATATTATCTATCAAATTCGCTAGCGCATGGATATACCTATAATTTATAATTCCTCTGGCAGTACGGGTGATGTCTAATGCGAGAAGGAATTGAATCCCGGTGGATTCGTGGATCAAATCAGAGGCTGCGTGCTCTGTCCTATCTATGAGGTGTCTCTTGATGATGTGTTCATAGTGAGTATGAGTATAAGGATCCTGAGCACTGCGGTGAACGTCTTTCATCTTATCATGGGTTATGGTCATGACCTCTGGTAGTACTCTCCCAATATAACACAATCTCTCTGAGCTCGGGGCAAGCCACTTGTGCGCCTTCCTCCCACATATGAAATAGGCATCATCTGGGAGAACATAGGGTACAAAATATGACATCACCATATTACAAACTTTCCAAGTAAAGAAACCTATCCCTAGTTCTCCCATCTGCTCAGTACAAGTATCGGGCTGGATGATATGAGCACAATACCCTGGCGATACTTTTCCAACCCACATGGACTTGCTTCCACGAGTATACCTATACCGAAAATACCTCCCACTGTTGGCTATTTGGCGTACAAGTTCAGAGTCTATGGGTATCCTATCAGCTCTGTGTGAAAAGGTCATTGTCTGGTTATTCCACATCACTTTCCAATTTCCCGGTTTTCGGTAATTGGAAATATTGAAACATAATAAGGATCTGTCTACATGATACTGGTGGAGCTTCAAACTAGGGGGCCTAGAAATATTGAATTTCTTATCCACCGGTCTCCCACCCCATAATTCGAGTACCTCATCTATTGCTAAAGGGTATGGTACTAATCCTGACTTTCTCTGACCTTGAGGTACCTGTGAGCACACCCAGCATTCTGTCTGGTTTAAGACCTTACCCACTAGTGAGTGGTAATCACTCAACGGATGACGGTCCATGTCGATATTAAGGTTGGACTGACATCTCTGGATGCACCCATCCTCAACTATATTCTCACAATTCCTACAAATACAATATTCATCAGACAATAACCCCTCACAGTGCCTCCGAGCTCCCTGACTACCAGAGCGCTTATTGATGCCAGCCTTTACCAAAATGCTGTGCTGATCCTGAGATCCTACAAATTCATACTTGCCATCAGAACCCATTCCAGATCCCTGCTCGACCTCTCTGGGACCCTCACCAAAACACACTGTCCTTATCAAAACCAGAATTACTAACAGAACCCAAAACGCAGTCTCTTGTGATTGATCCATTTCGTTAGGGGAAAGGAGGAAAATAAGAAGGAGAAAATAAAGGAAAAATGCAGGGGGAGGTGAAAAAAGAAAGTGGTACGACAACCGTTCTAGCTCTTGTTACTCTCTGTGCTCAGATGCCCTTCAACAGTCCTGCCTCTCAACTTTCCCAGAACAGACACTCCAGTGATACGAGATTCTCTACACTCTGCTCTTTGTCACGAGTTCTCTCCGGGTCAGCGACCTTCTTGCAGTGGGACGAGTGGATCCAAGTCTCTCTTTCGGCGACCTTCAATGCTGTTGTGCTGGTTAACAAGACTTGATACGGTCCTTCCCACCTGTCTATGAGGCAACCTGAGCATAAGAAATTTCGAGTCATCACATAATCCCCAGGTTCAATGTCATGACAATTACTGTTCGGCAGGTCAGGAATCACCAGCTTTAAATTTCTTTGTTGATTTCTCAGCTGCTGGCTCATCCCAACCAAATATTTCGCAGTCACTTCATTGTTACATTTCAAATCATCCTGGGGGTCTATCATTACATGAGGTTGTCGACCAAAAAGAATTTCAAAGGGTGATAAGTTAAGGGGAGACCTGGGAGGGGTTCTGATGCTGTACAACACTAGTGGCAAAGCTTCTGGCCACGACAATCCAGTTTCAGCCATTAATTTGCTCAGCTTGTTCTTAATAGTGCTATTCACTCTCTCCACCTTTGCACTCGCCTGCGGACGGTACGGAGTATGCAGCTTGCTATTGATTCCCATCAGTTTGCACATGACCTGATAGACTTCACCTGTAAAATGGGTACCCCTATCACTTTCAATTATTCTAGGGATACCATATCTACGCACAAATACCTGCACAATTTTCTTTGCAGTGAACGTAGCAGTATTTGTGGCAGCAGGGAACGCTTCTACCCAATTAGAAAATATGTCAATACAAACTAACACATATTTTAATTTCCTACAGGGTGGTAACTGTATGATATCGATTTGTATTACCTGAAAAGGTCCGTCTGTCGGAGGGATATGGGATGGCTCTGTTGGTATTGACTTTCCAATATTCTTCCTCAAGCAAGTAAAACATGTCATTGCTCTCTTACCTGCATAAGAAGAGAATCCTGGCGCACACCAGTAGGCTCTCACCAGCTTACACATACCCTCTTTACCCAGATGAGTCAGACCGTGTGCCGCCTCAGCTAAGCTTGGAAGATATGCTCTGGGGGCCACTGGCTTACCTTGTCAACCTGTCCACAGTCCCGAGGATTCCTGGCCATATCCCTTTGACCTCCAGACTGCCTTTTCCTGTAATGAACACAAATCTTGCATTTCAATTAATTGATGTGTGTTGATCGTGTTAAATGTCATCAGTGGTGTGATGTTCATTTGTATAGGGGTGCTGGCTGCTGATTTAGCAGCTTCGTCTGCCCGGCTGTTACCAAGTGAAATTGGGTCTTGGTTGTAAGTATGTGCTTTGCACTTGATAACAGCCACTCTGTCTGGTTCCTGTATCACTGTTAGAAGTCTTTTTATGTGGGACGCATACGCTACAGGTGTGCCAGCTGCCGTCATGAAATTTCTGAGGCGCAATAGGGCCCCGAAATCATGCACCACTCCAAAGGCATACCTAGAATCTGTGTATTGTAACACTGTAGGGGTGCAAGGCGCCTTTTCCTGGGGAATATGGCCGCACGCAGCAGCTGAGGAACAACACAAGTCCAGTTTCTGGTACAACTGACCCCGGCCAGTTTTATTGAAACAGAAAATAAAACAAACCCCAAAATAAAAATACCTTGCCTGTCCGGCACTAACTAAACATAAGATATTCCTAACTGTCACTAAACAAAACACAGAGTTCTTCAGTACATACTGTATAGCTTACTTGCATCAGAAAGCGTGTCTCTCACACACAGATCCTGCAGCCTTCCCAGGCAGTCTCCCCATACTAATCAGGTTAGAAGCACTATAACACTCTTACACAGCTGAAACCCTGATTAGCCCTCTGTGAGGCCAAAGACCCGAACTGGGCCCAATGTCTAGAACTCGCCTTATCTCTCTCTCAGAGCCTTTACCCAGCTTTTACAGCAAACTGAAAAGGTTCAGACAAAACAAAAAGCATTTTTCCTAGAAGTTAACATTTTCTAAAACATGTAAGACAAGAACCTGGGACAAATATACCTGCCCTCAAACACTATCCCAGTGTTCTTGTCACATATCCCCCTCCCCTGTTTCGACCTAGGGTCCGGAACACTTGTAGCCCCCAAACAGAAGATGCGAGACAATGCATCTGCGTTGGCCAATTGTGTTCCCGGTCTATGTTCGACAGTAAACTTAAAGTCCTGCAACGCTAGAAACCATCTAGTTACACGAGCATTCTTGCCTCTATTTACATACATCCATTTTAAAGGGGCATGGTCTGTCACTAGTCTGAATTGTCTACCCAAGAGGTAATATCTCAAGGTATCTAGTGCCCACTTAATGGCCAAAGCCTCCTTTTCCACAATGGCATACCTTTTTTCATGCTCATTGAGTTTCCTACTCAAATAAATGATAGGGTGTTCGTCCCCATCTCTGGTTTGGGACAGCACAGCACCTATCCCTACCTCTGAGGCATCTGTCTGTACCACAAATTCTTTTGAAAAATCTGGTGTTATCAACACCGGTTGTGAACACAAAGCCACTTTTAACGCTTGGAACGCCTTTTCTGCATCAGGGTTCCATTTCACCACATTTGACTGCTTCCCTTTGGTAAGGTCTGACAACGGCACCGCTGTGGTCGCAAAATTAGGAATAAACCGTCTATAGTACCCAGTAATTCCCAAAAAAGCCCTTACCTGTTTTTTATTCACTGGACGAGGCCAGTTTTGAATAGCATCAACTTTATTCAATTGGGGCCTAATCAGACCTCTGCCTATGGTGAAGCCCAAGTATTTGACCTCCTCCATTGCGAGGCAGCACTTCTTTGGGTTAGCAGTTAACCCTGCCTCTCTGATTGAGTCCAGTACTGCTTGTACTTTAACCAAATGGGACCCCCAGTCTGTACTGTGAATTACCACATCATCCAAATAGGCAGCTGCATATTTTCTATGGGGCCTCAAAATTTTATCCATCGCCCGTTGAAAGGTTGCTGGAGCCCCATGCAACCCAAAGGGTAACATCTTATACTGGTACAGCCCCTCCGGAACCGAAAAGGCTGTTTTTTCTTTGGCGCTATCAGATAAAGGTATTTGCCAGTAACCTTTGGTCAGGTCCAATGTGGTGAGAAACCTGGCTGTTCCCAGCCTTTCTACAAGCTCATCCACACGGGGCATGGGGTATGCGTCAAACTTGGACACCTCATTTAACTTACGAAAGTCATTACAGAAGCGTATGCTACCGTCGGGCTTCGGGATGAGCACTATGGGACTGGACCACTCACTGTCCTCTATGACTCCCAGTTCTAACATGGTTTTAACTTCCTTAGAAATAGCTTCTCGCTGAGCTTCAGGAATCCTATATGGCTTTAAATGAACCCTGACCCCTGGTTCTGTGACAATGTCATGTTTTATTATGGTCGTTCGGCCAGGCAGCTCTGAAAATACCTCCCTATTTTGGATGAGAAATTCTTTAACCTGATTGTTCTGATCAGCTGATAATGTCTCTGACACCTTCACTGCGGGAAGCAACCGGGGTGAAGACACCGAAGGGCAAGGCTCCGCTGACAGAGACAACCTATCTTTCCAGGGTTTGATTAAGTTAACATGGTAGATCTGTTCGGGTTTTCTCTTTCCTGGCTGGTATACTTTGTAATTAACCTCATTCACTTTTTCCCTAATCTCAAATGGACCCTGCCATTTAGCTAGGAATTTGCTTTCCACAGTGGGTACCAAAACAAGAACTCTATCTCCAGGAGCAAATTCCCGTATCTTGGCACTCCGGTTATAGACCCTCTGTTGAGCACTTTGGGCCTGTTACATGTGCTCTCTGACAACAGGTACCACGGCTGCAATCCTATCCTGCATTTGTGTTACATGCTCAATAACGCTTCTATAAGGAGTGGGCTGTCCTTCCCACGTCTCTTTGGCAATATCCAACAGCCCTCTGGGGTGTCTACCATACAACAAATCAAATGGAGAAAACCCCGTAGAGGACTGAGGAACTTCTCTGATGGCCATTAACAAGTAGGGCAACAAACAATCCCAGTTTTTCCCATCTCTCTCAACAACCTTTTTTAACATACTTTTTAATGTTTTATTAAACCTTTCCACCAACCCGTCAGTTTGGGGATGGTAGATGGACGTCCTGAGGTGAGTGACCTTAAATAACTTGCACAACTCTTTCATGATCCTTGACATAAATGGAGTACCTTGGTCAGTCAAAATTTGTTTTGGTATTCCCACTCTACTAAATACCTGCACCAGCTCCCTAGCTATCGCCTTGGTTGTGATAGTGCGTAAAGGGACAGCCTCAGGATATCGAGTGGCATAGTCCATAATTACCAGGATATACTGATGGCCCCGAGCAGACTTTAACAAGGGCCCCACGAGATCCATGGCTATTCTGTCAAACGGGACCTCTATAATAGGCATGGGAACTAGTGGGCTCCTGAAATGGGGTCTAGGGGCATGATACTGGCATTCAGGACAGGAAGAACAATATTCAGACACTTCTTTATAAACCCCTGGCCAAAAGAACCTTTGTAAAACTCTTTCAGTGGTTTTTTCTGCCCCTAAATGTCCTGCGGTAACGTGACTATGAGCTAAATCTAGTACCGTTCTCCGATAAGGCTGGGGAACTACCAGCTGTTCCACCACATCCTCACCCCTTTTGACAATGTGGTACAAGAGCTCATTACAGATGGCCATGTGGGGATACGTAACCCTGTCACCTGGTACCACAGGTTCCCCATTAACAATCTTAACATTCTCTCTAGCCTTTATTAAGGTAGGATCCTTTAACTGTTCAGACGCAAACAGATCCTTCTTTACCTCCAGGTCTGGCACGCTTTCAGTTCTAACTACTATGTCTCTGTTCCCGGCAAGAGGGTCCTCACTGGACTCCCCATCTGTCACTTCCCCAGCCAAACTAGCAAAAGGCAAAGGGCCAGAAAGTTCCGAAGACCCACGTACATCCATAAAATCACCGGTATTATCAACTGGCTTTTTACTTCTCACATCTGTTGATAACCGTGATTCCCACAGTTTCCAAAAATGAGGAAAATCCCTCCCTATTATGGCCTCATGCACCAAGGTAGGGACCAGTCCCACTTTAACCATTGCTGACCCACAACAAGTTTCTATATTCACCTCAGCAGTGGCATAATGTTGGGTATCCCCATGTATGCAAGTTACCCCAATAGGTATTTGCTGGACCTTTAAGGGGTTCACTAACCCAGCTTTCACGAGGGTAACTAAACTTCCTGAATCTAGCAAGGCCTCTACCCGGTTACCCTCTAAGAACACATCACACATTTGTTTTTCCAGCTCAGGTGAAGGTACCACAGTACAGGCTAACCTAGCAAAGAAAGACATTCTGTGACATTCAAAGGCAGCATCACATTGCATGGGTTCTTGCGTGACTGGGCAATTGGCAATAACATGACCTGGCATACCACACCTAAAACAATTAACCACACGATTATCAACCCGTTTGGGCAGCATAGAACGTTCTAGCCCCATTGGCCTGTCTCCAGGGCCAGTGTTTACAGTCTCTCCAGCCTTGCGTTCTCTTAACCGCCCAGCAACGTTTTCCCACGGAACAGTCTTACCAGTCTTTACTGAAGGGCGCTGTCGAGGATCTATGGGTTGCTGGGTGGTCATCAGTAGTTCCTCTGCTGCCAAATACCTCTCTACCATGTCCACTAATTGGTCAGCAGTACCCGGGTTTCCATGGCTCACCCACTTGCGCAGGACCATGGGCAAAGATCTCAAGTAGCGGTCCATGACGACTCTTTCCACCATCTGGGGACCAGTTAATGTCTCTGGCTGTAGCCATTTTTTTGTTAGCTGAATAAGGTCGTGCATCTGGGAGCGCGGAGGCTTCTCCATGGCGTACAGCCAACGGTGCACCCGTTGTGCTCGTACTGACAGCGTGACTCCCAGGCGGGTCAGGATCTCAGTCTTTAGTTTATCATAGTCCCGAGCCTCAGCAGGGCTTAAATCAAAGTAAGCTTTTTGGGGCTCACCTGACAGGAAAGGTGCCAGCAGACTGGCCCACTGTGCTTTCGGCCAGTTCTCACGCTCGGCAGTCCTTTCAAACGTGGTCAGATAGGCCTCCACATCATCAGCCTCTGTCATTTTCTGCAGGAAGTGACTGGCCCGTATAGAACTAGAGCTGGTTGGAGCACTGACGGCCACATCTCCAACCCGAGCTGCAAGTCTCTGCACCACTTCTGCTAAGGCCTCTCTATCCTGACGCTGTTGCCTGTAAAGTTCATCAACAACTGCCTGCTGTTGTCTCTTATTTTCCTCCATTGCCACCTGCTGCTGTCTGTTGGCCTCCTGCTGTAGTCTCCAATTTTCCTCCATTGCCACCTGCTGTTGTCTCCTATTTTCCTCCATTGCCACCTGCTGTTGTCTCCTATTTTCCTCCATTGCCACCTGCTGCTGTCGGTTGGCCTCCTGCTGAGCCGCTGTAGCTTGCAGCAAGGCTTTAAGCAGATCCTCCATGTCGACAGATTTTTCAGGCTGCTTTGTAGCTGCTTTCACCCAGGACATATATCAAACCCTCAGGGGTGAGTCTCAGTAACTTCACACTGGGCTGTATCTGCATAAACCACCGTTTTCTGCAGGCCTCACAAAGCTGCTGCTTTCACTTATGCGCAGAACGGTGTGCTCGCATTCTCCACCAAGTTGTAACACTGTAGGGGTGCAAGGCGCCTTTTCCTGGGGAATATGGCCGCACGCAGCAGCTGAGGAACAACACAAGTCCAGTTTCTGGTACAACTGACCCCGGCCAGTTTTATTGAAACAGAAAATAAAACAAACCCCAAAATAAAAATACCTTGCCTGTCCGGCACTAACTAAACATAAGATATTCCTAACTGTCACTAAACAAAACACAGAGTTCTTCAGTACATACTGTATAGCTTACTTGCATCAGAAAGCGTGTCTCTCACACACAGATCCTGCAGCCTTCCCAGGCAGTCTCCCCATACTAATCAGGTTAGAAGCACTATAACACTCTTACACAGCTGAAACCCTGATTAGCCCTCTGTGAGGCCAAAGACCCGAACTGGGCCCAATGTCTAGAACTCGCCTTATCTCTCTCTCAGAGCCTTTACCCAGCTTTTACAGCAAACTGAAAAGGTTCAGACAAAACAAAAAGCATTTTTCCTAGAAGTTAACATTTTCTAAAACATGTAAGACAAGAACCTGGGACAAATATACCTGCCCTCAAACACTATCCCAGTGTTCTTGTCACAGTATATATTAGCTGACTTACCCTTGGCCAATTCACACGCTCTGGTTAGGGCGACCAACTCAGCAACTTGAGTGCGGTGGGCCCAGGGGTTCAGCTTCTATGATACCTCTGTCGTCTACAACTGCATATCCAGTACACAGGTCTCCCGAGTCCATTTGTCTGTGGCAACTACCGTCAGTGTAGAAGGTAAAGTCTACCCCTTCTAGTGGGCTGTCACTGATGTCAGGTCTCGCAGTGAAAGTCTGATTCAGGTATTCCATACAATCATGCGTATCAGTGTCTGCACTAAATCCTCCTTCACCATCATTCTCATCCTCCACCCTTTGTGCCTGTCCAGGCACACTTGGCAAGTAAGTTGCAGGATTTAGTGAGCTGCATGTCTTAATGGTGATGTTTACAGGGGCCATCAGTGATAATTCCCACTTTGTAAACTGAGCAGATGAGACATGTCTGGTTTGGGCGGAGCTCAGTAAGGTTGATACTGCATGAGGTGTATGGATGGTCAGGTTGTGTCCTAACACTACGTCCTCGCTTTTACTTACTAGCAAAGCTATCGCTGCAACACTTTGCAAGCATGTGGGGAGAGACCGCGCTACGGTGTCCAATTGTGCACTGTAGTAAGCTACCGGCCTGCTGGCATCACCATGTCTCTGGGTTAAAACTCCTGCTGCGCACCCTGCACTTTCTGTACCGTATAATTCAAAGGGCTTCCCATAATCTGGCATACCTAATGCAGGTGCCTGTGATAGGCACTGTTTGAGTCTCTCAAAGGCCAGTTCGGACTCATCTGTGTGCGAGACCCATTCTGGTTTGTTTGAAGAGACCAATACTTGCAAAGGTAAAGCCAGTATAGGGAACCCTGGAATCCAGTTTCGGCAGTACCCACACATTCCAAGGAAAGTGTGGATCTGCTGCTGCGTTTGTGGCAGAGTCATGTCGCGAATTGCCTGTATTCTATCAGCGGTGAGGTGTCTAAGTCCTTGAGTCAAGCATGTCCCAAATATTTTACCCTGGTCTGGAACAACTGCAACTTATCCTTTGAAACCTTGTGTCCCGTTTGGGAAAGATGAAACAGAAGCTGTTTCGTGACTTTCAAGGACGATTCGAGTGAATCAGAACACAACAATAAGTCATCGACATACTGTATTAGCACTGATCCACTCTCAGGTTGAAAGGATTGTAAACAGTCATGCAAGGCCTGGGAGAAAATACTCGGGCTGTTAATGAAACCTTGGGGGAGACGAGTCCAGGTGTACTGTACTCCCCTGTATGTAAAAGCAAAAAGATTTTGGCTGTCAGGGTGTAGAGGGACAGAAAAGAAGGCAGAACAGAGGTCAATGACAGTGAAGAATTTTGCAGTAGGGGGAATTTCCATGAGGATGACAGCTGGATTGGGCACTACGGGGAATTGGCTCTCAACTATCTTGTTTATCCCCCTTAGATCCTGCACTAGCCTGTAACCCCTCCCCACACTCTTTTTCACAGGGAATATGGGACTATTGGCAGTGCTGGACATCCTGATTAGGATGCCCTGTTGTAGCAACCGCTCTATGACGGGGTACACTCCTAATTCTACCTCTGGCTTCAGAGGATACTGAGGGATTTTTGGAGCTATCCTACCATCTTTTACTTGCACTACTACTGGAGCTACATTTGCCATCAATCCAGTGTCTTGTCCATCTTTGGTCCAAAGGGAACCCGGTATTTGTGAGATCATTTCCTCTACCTTTGATGGACACTTGTCTATAACAGTAGAATGCGACATTAGCCTTTGAGGGGTGTCTAATATATCCTGTACTTCTTGAGCGTGGTTCCCAGGTATAGCCAAGAAGACACCCTCAGGAGTACAGTATATGACACACCGCATTTTACACAATAAATCTCTCCCAAGTAGATTAGTCAGAGCCGATGCAGCCAACAGGAAAGAATGTTTGGTTTGCAAGGGCCCTATCGTAATCTCTGCCGGTCTACTCAAAGGGTATTGTTGCACAGTTCCTGTTACTCCCATTGCCGAAATTGTTTTACCCGTGGTTTTTGTACCTACTGTTGAATTTAACACTGACCTGGCCGCCCTTATATCTACGAGAAAAGGTAATGGTACACCAGCTACATTCACCGTGACCTCAGGTTCATTACCAAGGCTAGCAATTAACTTCACTGGCTGTAGACTACAGGTGTGGCCCAATCCCTATTGTGTGTTGAGACCCTCCCGCAGCGCATTGGCAGCTACAATATGTGAGGGGGGTAGCTGTGAGTTTTCGGAGGCCTGCCAGTCTCTCCTTGGTGGGTACCTCCTTGTTTCCCCTGCATGTGGCTCATAACCTCTCCTATATGGTCCCTGATCCCAATTATGTGAATTGTAGTGAGGTCCGTATTCTGGTCTAGGGGGTCGGTTTACGTTATGTGTACTTCTATTCCTACACTCCTGGGCGTAGCATACTCTAGGTCTTTTCCAATCAGCAGGCGTCTGGGTTTTCGGCTGATGGGGTTTTGCCGTAAGGGCCTGTATACTTACCGTCATCAGCTTTTCCCCCTGTGACTCCCTGTGCTTACTGATGTTCCTATCATGCTCGACAGCGGACTCTCTCAATGCAGCCACCGAGATACCTCTCCAGTTTGGTAGAGAGGTCTGTACCCTTGTTCTCAGTGCCTCCTTCAACCCGTCCATTAATACTGAAACAGCTACCTCCCTGTGATGTACATTGTCTCTAATGTCCTCGATCCCAGTGTATCTAGCCATTTCCTGCAGTACTCGATGGAAATATTCGGATGCAGTTTCACCTTCCTTTTGTCTTATGGAAAAGATTTTATTCCATTTGACAACAGTAGGGAAATATACTCCTAATTGCAGATTGATTTGCCGTACATTCTCCTGATTGTATTCATCAGTGAGAGGTACTTCTGCGTCTAACTTACAATCGGTTATGAATTTCACGGGGTCAATATTTGAGGGTAAACATACCCGTAGCACTGTTCGCCAATCTTTGTTCGTGGGTTCGTTAACGTTACCTAACTCTTTAATGAACCTCTGGCATGCGACTAGATCTTTTCTGGGATCGGGGAATTCTGACATAATTGACCTTAACTCTGCCCGGGACCAAGGACAATGCATTGCAATGTTCCTGATGGGAGTGACTCCCTGAGCGTCAGTCTTCCCATTGGGGACTGCAATCACCCTGACAGGATTTAATTCAATTACATCATTCTGGTTTGATTCTACAATGTGAGGTGCTATTGTCTCTGCATAATGTATGGTACCGTACTTACCTGTGGACACGACCTCACTTATCCCTCCACTAGGGGGCCTGACTACTGCTCTTGTTGGTAGGGCCGTGCCCACCTCAGTGTCTTGTATGGTGGCTGCTAGAGAGAGTGCTGATATCGTGCTGGGCTCATCTTCCTGCTCGCAGTCCTGGGGAAAATTTAAATGGGATACAACTGGCAAGGGTTAGCATTAGTACATTTATCAATCACATTCCTATCCTGTACCAATGCACCATTGCTTGTAGCCACTTTCTCCCCCACAATATATGGTGGTGGTAGTGCGGTCGCCATTGCTTTCCCGCTAGGTTTGGAACCTGCTGCGCAAGCTAATACCCTTTGCATATCCCCCTCCTGTTGCCATAAATTTAAACAGTCTGTATGTTTAATCCTTTGTTTCTTGGATTTTATCAGACATATCCTTAACCTTAAGTTCTGTAATACCTCTGGTTCAAAGCTGCCCACCCTAGGGAATGGTACCATATCATTGTTAGTCATACATACTCACTCATTGCATAAAACTTCTGTGTGTGAACCAAATTTTTCACACATGATAAACCTTGCTGAGCCTTTTGGCCACAATTCTGCCTGAACCCTGTCTAAACGTCTCTTACTTGAGCAACTGGCTCCCATATTTGTGGGTCTCTTCTAATAACTTTTAAAAAATTCCCACAAACACCAAAATACTCAATATAAGTAGACGGTGGAAGTATACCCGAGCGCCTTCCACTCGCTCTCGCCCACGCTGGCCAGTACAACGATACACTGTTGGTAGCGGATCGCAATGTACCCAACTTAGGGCTCCTATCAGACCTTACACCGTAATTTCTTTCGGTGGAAGTTCTGTTTGGAATATTTTCCTGAGAGAGGCAGCGAAAAATTCCTTTTCGGTATCTTTCAACTGGAATTGTTTGTAGGGTGAAAAACAGAGAAATTAGATAACTATCCTTCACCCTTTCCAGTGAAACCCACCAGGGAGATTTCCCGACGTTGTCAAAGAAAAAACCCTTTTTGTCTATTCAATCACGTCTGCGTATGCTCTTCCATAGCGCATATGACACAATGGTATCACGTTGTGCTGTGCAGAACACACGGACATGCGATGCAATAGCACAGCCTATAGATACTAGTTATCTATATGCCCTACAATTACTGTAGACCACTTTAGCCTAGACCACTCCAGACCACTTTAGACCACTTCAGTTGTATGGGATACCACTTCAGACCACTTCAGTTCCTAATAACGCAGGGTAGCGAACCCTATGCCATTGGGCCTCTACTAACCCAGTGTTACCACTTCAGACCACTTCAGTTCTTGGGTTCAGTATCCACTCACTCCTGCATTCGCTCACTCAAATACACTTTATGTTTCTGTACAGAAACTTTGGATTCATTCAAGTTGGCAGCTTTACCCCCAGAGGCAATTAAAAAAATTTTTTATTTATACTAAATTTTGTTTTTATATTAAATTTCTTTAGAAACCGGGTAGTTTGGTGCTATTGTAGCGTGGCTACTGTCCCGCCTTTAAACTAAACGAACTATTGTGTAATTTGTACTTAGCGACCGTACTTCTTACGCAATTTGCGTAAACACGCTACGTGCGTGTCGCTTACGCCGCGTGTGCAGTTCCGTACTGTGTCCGAGACACGTGTACAAAACCGTACGTCCGCAATAGCACAAATCAAACAGTTCTATAAATGTGAGCAATAAAACTACTATTGCCCACTAAACACAACCCACACTTGTTCCGTTTTAACCCTCTTACTACTGGGCCAGAAATGCGTTTTGTGATTTTACTCTTACTTCCTTAAATACTTATTTTATTTTTAACTATATAGCAACAAATATCTCTGGTTTCACAGAGGTCTAAATGAATCTAGCAATCTGAATGTTATGGCAAGAATGTGAGAGAGTATGCAAAGTATGGGTGCCGTGTATGCTTTTGGCGCCAAAAAAAAAAAAATCACAGATTTTAAATAGCTTTTTTTTTTTTCCTGTTTACCTTACGAGTTCTACCAGCATCTCTACAAACCATACAGAGCAGACGCCATCTAATCAGCAATCAAGTAGGGTTTTCAGTGCATCCATCGACCAGGAAAAGGATACGTAGGATAACTTTCTGTCCACCCTTTGCTGATAGATTAAGTCTGCTGTGACCTGTTAGGTAGTAAGTATGTGGAAAACCGGAGGAGCCCCCAATTGATAATGCTGCTTATCTTACAGGAATGAAAGCTATACCTTAAACACACCTTAAATACTCTTTACCATAGAGCCGCTGCGGCCGCTATATTTAATACACACTCTACGTACTTTGTCCGCTATTGGCGTACAAAGTCCCGTACTGTGTACGGACTTTGCGTTCAAATGCCTCGCTGACGGTACAAAGTACTCACAGTGCGTACACACCCAGAGATACACTTTAAACCTTTTACAGCAATGCAATGCAATGATAATACACTTTAAACCTTAGCAGCAATGCAATGCAATGATAATACACTTTAAACCTTAGCAGGGCAATGGAGACACGACACCAGATTGTAATTAAACCACTGGGTTCCGAAACCACAACGTATTATTGCTGAAAGGGGGTTACAATACAAATAATACAATACAATATAACAGAGTAAATGGCTACATTCAATGGTACATACGTGAGTGGATTCGCTTGCGCTACCCGGTCCGGTCCTCCGTCATCTGATAGATAACGTTGTGAGTCTTGTGTCTGACCAGGCCTGCAGCAGGCTCTCTTTATACAATTCTTCCAAAAAGCAATACAATAGATACTGTAATCTCTTTGTCCATTGGACACAGGAATGCACATTTACAGTACAGGAGAGGTCATAGGTCGGTTTGAATAGGTAGGCGATGTCTTTCCCAACTGTTCTTGTGGGTGGTCTCCTCTGGATTCCCGCCGCATACATAATGTACAGTAAATACAGTTTATATCTATATTCTGCTCCTGCACATAACTATCCGCAGGAACGTGCGATCTTCCTCAAACCAATACCGGAATGTTACCCTTAAAATACCCTTCAGCTGGATACCAAACACCACCTTATAACCTTGTTCTGTCCGCTCCTATTCTGTAAAGGTGAATCCCTTTGTTCTGAAATCATTTAAACTGCTGTTACTTTCTGATGTGGTGCAGGGAGGCTATGTGTACATTGTGCACTATTAGGATTAAATATGTAATGTGTTTTAATAGCTTTCCATGCGTTCACAAACTATACCGTAAATACCCATACCACGCGCTAATGCGCAGGACCGCGGGAGCGCCCATACACAAATTGCGAATATGTGCACGCACGACAGAACAAGTACACGCGCGGAGGCCATCTGTGTGTAGTTTGTACGTGATGTGTGTACTGCAATATTTTTCGACTTTGACATGTGTAAGCCTGAATCTTCAGTGATGCTCCCTGGGACCAGGGGGATGCTGGGAAGTGGGTGGTCCAGTGTGCAGTGTGCCTGGAGTTGGTGAGGGAATAAACAGCACAGCAGTGAACTCACATGTCTCTGTGTCCTGATGACTGGATTTACAAATGTATGAACAAAACATGGTGTCAGAAGAAGTTTAACTTGGACTGCTAGTGCTCTCAGGGTGTGAAAGAATCTTGCAGAAGTCTATGGTTGTGATACTCTGTGTCTGCAAAGCCTGCCGTGTGCTGCTATCTTCAAACAGTGAGTAACCATGGATAAACTAGCTCCTCCAACCGGCATGCTGATGTCTGGTAACTTGTCTGAAAACTGGAAAAGATTTAAGCAAAGGTTTAATATATATCTTGATGCATGTGGAGCTGATTCAGAGGCTGACAAAACGAAGGCATCCATTTTTCTCCATGTGATAGGAGAGGATGTGCTGGACATTTATAATAGTTTTCAGTTTGATGAGGGGTAGAATATGGTGCTATCTTCTATAATGCAAAAGTTTGAAGATTACTTTGTGACAAGGAAAAATGTGACATATGAAAGATATAGGCCCTCATTCCGAGTTGTTCGCTCGCAAGCTGCTTTTAGCAGCTTTGCACATGCTAAGCCGCCGCCTACTGTGAGTGAATCTTAGCTTATCAAAATTGCGAACGAAAGATTTGCAATATTGCGAAAAGACTTCTCTGTGCAGTTTCTGAGTAGCTCGAGACTTACTCTTCCAGTGTGATCAGTTCAGTGCTTGTCGTTCCTGGTTTGACGTCACAAACACACACACAGCGTTCGCCCAGACACTCCTCCGTTTCTCCAGCCACTCCCGCGTTTTTCCCAGAAATGGTAGCGTTTTTTCAAACACTCCCATAAAACGGCCTGTTTCCGCCCAGAAACACCCACTTCCTGTCAATCACATTACGATCACCAGAACGAAGAAAAAACCTTGTAATGCCGTGAGTAAAATACCTAACTGCATAGCAAATTTACTTGGCGCAGTCGCAGTGCGAACATTGCGCATGCGCAGTTAGCGGAAAATCGCTGCGATGGGAAAAAAAATACAGAGCGAACAACTCGGAATGACCACCATAAGTTTTTCACATGTGATCAGAAGTCTGTAGATGGATTTGATCAGTATGTTACAGAGCTGCAATCACTCAGTAAAACCTGTGAGTTTGATGATTTAAAGGATTCACGGATTAGAGATCGTATTGTCTGTGGAATACCTGATAATGGACTCAGAAAGAGATTGCTGAGAGAGCAAGACCTTACACTAGAAAAGGCAGTGACTATGTGTAGATCTGCAGAAATAACTAGATTTCAAGCCAAAAAGTTACACAAGGAAGCTGATGTGCATGTAGGGGGTCATTCCAAGTTGTTCGCTCGTTGCCGATTTTCGCTATACTGCGATTAGTCGCTTACTGCGCATGCGCAAGGTTCGCAGAGCGCATGCGCTTAGTTATTTTACACAAAAGTTAGGTATTTTACTCACGGCATAACGAAGCTTTTTCATTGCTGTGCTGATCGTAGTGTGATTGACAGGAAGTGGGTGTTTCTGGGCGGAAACTGGCCGTTTTATGGGAGTGTGCGGAAAAACGCAGGCGTTCGAGTTGCAAAACGCAGAAGTGGCTGGAGAAACGGGGGAGTGGTTGGGCAAACGCTGGGTGTGTTTGTGACGTCAAACCAGGAACGAAAAGGACTGAGCTGGTCGCAACTGCTAAGAAATTTCTATTCGCAATTCTGCTAATCCTTCGTTCGCACTTCTGCTAAGCTAAGATACACTCCCAGAGGGCGGCGGCTTAGCGTGTGCAATGCTGCTAAAAGCAGCTAGCAAGCGAACAACTCGGAATCACCCCCGTAGTGCAGAAAAAAGAGCCATGCAAACCTCCATTCTCAAGAATGAAGCAGTCTAAGCCACAGTCTAATAAGGAAATGTGTAGTAGATGTGGAAATGCTCACAATCCTAAAATGTGCCCTGCTTATGGTAAAACCTGCATGAAATGTGGTAGACTTAATCACTTTGCCAAATGCTGTAAAATTAAAAGTAAAACAACCAAAGTGCATGCTGTTAAACAAACAGATGAATTCTTTGTGGATTGCATTAAACTTTGCAGTGCAGATAAGAAAGAATGGATTGTCCCTTTAACTGTGAACGAGATTGTCATTCCCTTTAAGCTTGATACAGGTGCGCAGGTGAATTTAATATAATTTCAAGACTATAAGACTTTTAGAGTAAAACTAAAATTCACCCAGCCAAAGTGAAAGTTACAGGGTACACTGGGGAGGAAATTCCTGTGAAAGGTACATGCTTAGTGACACTGAAATATAAGGGACAACAGTTTAAAACATCTCTACTGATTGTGGATAAAAATGTGCAACCGATTCTAGGATTAAGTTCCTGTGAGAAACTAAGCTTGCTAAAGAAAGTTTTTATGGTGACATCACAAGTAGAAGATGACTGCAAATCGATGTTTACAGAATACAGAGACTTGTTTGAAGGTCTAGGTTGTTTGCCTGGAGAGCATAAAATAAATATAGACACGCAAGTTTCTTCAGTGATACACCCCTGTAGAAAAGTGCCGTTTGCGCTGAGAGAAAAACTGAAACAAGTTAAATCGCATGGAAGCCTTGTGTCACGATCTAGGTAATTCCTTATCAGTATTTACCTTCCAAATGCCTCCTGAGACTGTCCCAGTGTTCCAAGCCTGGATTCCATCTGCACTGTCTGTGTGCAGCATGCTGCATCTCATTGTCTCAAATCTCTTTACTGTGATTCTGGCAGCTTCATGGTTAAAGCTCACATTCAAGTTACAAACAATCTTTCCCTCCAAAAGCTACCATGGGCGCAGCCATGTTTTCCTAATCACATGTTACCTTTCAGCCTATCAGCTGCACTCTGCTCTCAGCCTGATTACACAGCAGCTGCACTCTGGTCTCTGGTTAATCAGCCAGCCAATCCTTGCTTCCCAGCAGGTATAAATATCCTGTTCCTGGGGTGGAAAGATGTCAGTGCTTCAATTGTCTTCAGTGATTCCAGTGTGCAGTTCTCCCATGGACTTTCTCTGCAGTACAGCTTGACTCCCTGGTGATTATACTCTGCAGTGTAACCCGACACTCCAGTGATTAACCCTCTACAGTCTACCCTGATTCACCTGTGTCTGAACTCCGGCTTCCCAGCAGCCATTCTCCAGCTTCTTCTCCAGCGATCCCCAGCATCACTTCATGCTTCACCTGTGCTTCTAAGTACAATAGTGCATTTCTATCTGCGAACCCCAGCTTCACTCAAAGCTTACCAACGATCCCAAAGTAACCATCGGTGTTCCGTCATCGATTCCAAGTCACCATCGGTGTTCCGTCATCGATCCCAAGTATTTCTCTGAACTGTGTTTCCTATTACCAGTACCAAGTCATCAGTATTCCTCTGAACTGTGTTTAATAAAACCTTTGAACTTTCCCTTGTTGTCGTGGTCACGCCTTCGGGCATTTGTTCTAAAGGTTCCCTGCATGTCCAAGAACCCTGTACTGCCTCCCAGGTACACATATACCTCAGCCCCTACAACTGAGGCTTCCCCCTGGTCAGCACCAGCCCTCAGTTGTGACACCTTGGGTGTGATACAAAAAGTTGATGAGCTTACTGAATGGGTAAGCTCCTTTGTAATTGTTGAAAAGAAAAGATAAATGGACAACTCAGAATATGTCTAGACCCCAGAGATTTAAACAAAGCTATTAAATGAGAACATTTCAAACTACCAACCAGAGATAAAATCATGTCGTAATTTGCGGGAGCAAAACGGTTCAGTAAATTGGACGCATCTTCAGGATTCTGGCAAATAAAGCTAGATGAGGCCAGCTCAAAGCTTTGTACATTTAATACACCAGAAGGTCGATACAGATTTCTTCGACTACCACATGGAATATTGTCTGCTCCAGTAGTATAACACAAAAAGATACACATGATTTTTGAACATATTCCAGGTGTTGAAACAATGAAGGATGACATTATTGTCTGGGGATCTACAAAGGAAGAACATGATTCTAGATTGAGACAAGTAATGGAACTTGTCAAGAAAGTGAATCTAAAGCTAAACAAGGACAAATGTGAATTTGGCATGAATACACTTACCTTTATGGGCGACGTGGTCTCGGATCAAGGTGCAAAACCAGACCCAAGGAAAATATTAGCCATAGTGAACATGGAACGTCCTACCAACAAAGAGGACGTCAGAAGATTCCTAGGAATGATTACTTACTTAGAAAAGTTTATTTCTCAACTCTCTGAACGAACAGCCTCTCTTAGATGGTTGTTGGACAAAGATAACGAGTGGATGTGGTCACAAGAACAAGAAGAAAGTTGGCAAAACTTGAAACAGATCATTACAGAGCAACCAGTGCTAAAATTCTTTGATCCTGCGAAAAGAATAAGAATTTCAGCAGATGCTTCTCAACTTGGCCTAGGCTCAGTGCTGTTACAAGAACATGAGGATACATGGCAACCAGTAATCTATGCATCAAGAGCACTGACAAGTGCTGAAACGAGGTATGCTCAGATAGAGAAAGAACGTCTAGCGATCACATATGCATGTGAGCGATTTCATCAGTTTGTGTATGGTCAAACATTTACAGTGGAAACTGACCACAAGCCATTGATAGGTATCATGACTAAATCATTACATGATTGTCCCATGAGAATTCAACGAATGCTTATCAGACTACAGAAATATGATGTACACTTGCTGTACTGTCCCGGCAAATACATGTACATTGCTGATACACTTCCTCGTGCTGTGGACAAAAGTGAAGGTTCCAAAAGTCTGATGGATGAAGAGATAGAAGCCTATGTTAATTTGATCGTAGCTTCTCTACCAGTGTCTCTTGCAAGACAAGAACAGATTAGGAAAGAAACTGAGACAGATGACACAATGAAAGTGTTGAAAGATATCATTCTGAAAGGTTGGCCAGCAGAAAAACATGCGTGCCCGCTGTCTATCCATGATTATTGGATGTACCGCAGTGACCTTACAGTTGTCGATGGTATTATTTACAAAGGCAATAGGTTTGTCATACCTGCACGACTAAGAAAAACTATGCTGTGCAAGATACATGAAGGCCACTTAGGAGAAGAAAAATGTAAGCGGAGAGCGCGTGAAGTTATGTATTGGCCAAGAATGAACCAAGACATAGCACAGACTATGGCTACATGTGAATTATGTCTTATGTATAGACCGAAACAACAAGTCGAGCCACTGAGTCCTCACGCAGTGCCAGAGAGACCGTACCAGAAAGTTGGTGCAGATTTGTTTGATTGTAATGGGAAAACGTACATTGTCGTGACTGATTATTACTCTAACTACCCTGAGGTGAAGACACTACATACAACTACTAGTAAAGCCGTAATCAATTGCATGAAGTCAATCTTTGCAAGGCATGGAGTTCCTATGGAAGTGTTCACTGACAATGGTCCTCAGTTTTCCAGTGCTGAATTTAGGCAATTTGCTGATGAGTGGGAATTTGTCCATACTACGTCAAGTCCCCACTATCCACGCTCAAATGGGTTGGTGGAAAGTTCAGTAAAAACTGTAAAGTCTCATGAAAAAAGCTCAAGAAGGTAAAGAAGATTTCTACAAAAGTCTTTTAATCTACCGCAGTACACCTTTACAGAATGGACTTTCTCCTGCACAAATGCTGATGGGAAGGAGGATTAGAGCAAATCTCCCGATACATGATGAACTGCTTAATACACATAACTCAGCGTTGGTCAGACTGAGTAAGGAACGTCAACAGGCGAAACAGAAACTGTTCCATGACAGGCGAGCAAAAAGCTTATCTGATCTAAAATCGGGTGACCAAGTCCGTCTCAGAGATCACGAGAAAGGTATTTGGGTGCAGAAAGGTATTGTGCAAGCACAAGTAGCACCAAGATCTTATACTATACGTACAGAGCGTGGAACGGAAGTAAGAAGAAATCGGGTGGATTTAAGATCTCAACCTAACCATAATGAAGACAACATGACTGAAGAATACCCTTCATCTGACATGTATGATGATCCTGATAATGGTGAACAAACCACGATTCTAGAAAGGTCCAACATGGTCGATGAAACACAGACTGTGTATGAAGGACCCAAAAGGGAAATATGCAGACCTGAGAGACTCATTGAAACGTGTTAGATGATGTTCTTAATATGACATTGTTAATTGTTGCATTGAAGCGTACAGGGCTTATCTTTAAAGAAAAGAGGATGTGATGTTAGTGTATTAGAATGCTTAATATTTGTAGACACTCCCTTAGTAATATGTGTAAGCCTGAATCTTCAGTGATGGTCCCTGGGACCAGGGGGATGCTGGGAAGTGGGTGGTCCAGTGTGCAGTGTGCCTGGAGTTGGTGAGGGAATAAACAGCACAGCAGTGAACTCACATGTCTCTGTGTCCTGATGACTGGATTTACAAACGTATGACCAAAACAGCTAGGGCACGGTCAATTTTTAATTCCCCCCGGCCTTTTGGCTGGGGCCTATTAATTTATTTATTTTTTCACGTGTGTCTGCACTTTTTTGCACTTCACCACATATTTTTATGTTTTTCGGGTGTGTGTTCACGTTTGTGTGGGGTTTAGGTGAGACCCTTATGGGCCACCCTCTCTACTAGCTGCCGCGGCCCTCTTCTTTTGGGGAGGGCTGGAGGTTTTTCGTTCCCCAGGGGGAAGCTTCGGCCAACCCTGGGGAGAAAGGGACAACCCCAAGCTGTGAGGCGCCCTAAAGGGTCTTTTGGCTCCGGGGGTCGTGGACTCAAGTGCTCCCTCTGCACTTCGGCAAGGGGGGACCCTTCTCCTTTTGGAGAGGGTCCAAAGTCCTACGCCCCCAGCACTGTTTTTGCACAGATCACTGAGTGATGAAGCCACGCACCTCGGGCTTCAAGTAAAAAAAAAAAAAAAAGAATTAGATTTGGGTGGGGTGTGTTTTAAACTGAAATCTAAATTGCAGTGTAAAAAGAAAGCAGCCAGCATTTACCCTGCACAGAAACAAAATAACCCACCCAAATCTAAAGGTATGTACACACGGTGAGATTTTTTCTTACGATTTTGACTATATAGGCAAAATCGTAAGGAAAGTTAGGGCAGATCGCAAGGTGAAAGTCACCTTGTGATCCCGATGCGATGCTGATGTGCGGTCTTGCGCGGTCGGTATCGCAAGCTTAGATAGACTGTGCAGGCAAGTCAATTTTGTCTATCTCGTAGAAAAGATAGTCCAAATTGACACTTAGCCAAAATCGGACAAAGCCAGTATCACAAGTACAGTCTTTATATGCTTGCGAAACCAACCTAGGGGCTAATTCAGACCTGGTCTTAGATGTGCTAAATTTAGCACATCTACAATCAGTCACACTGGCATGCGGGGGGACGCCCAGCACAGGGCTAGTTCGCCCCGCATGTCAGTCCCTGCCCCGTCGCACAAGTACAAAAGCATCGCACAGCGGCGATGCTTTTGTACTGGAAGAGTAGCTCCCAGTGATATCACGCAGCCGCCGCGGCCTGTCCCCACAACGGTGTGGGCACGCCGGCATTGCCCGGACTTCGCCCCCTAAACGGCCGGCCGCCGGCACGCCCCCTCCGTGCCCAGTGACCACCTCTGCCGGTCAATCAGGCAGAGGCGATCGCAGGGCTAAGACAGCCGTCAGCTGTCTGGCATGCACGGTAGCACTGCGGCGCATGAGCAGTTCAGACCTGATCGCTGCTGTGCGTTTATGTCTGAATCAGCCCCCTTGTCCCTATCGCACAGTGAGAATCGGGGTTAGCCCGAATCTCACCGTATAGATGCACCTAAACTCTCTCTGCACATGATACATTTGCCTGACCTGCAGTGCACATGGGGCCTAATTCAGACCTGATCACCAGCAAGCGATTTTTGCACTTCTGCAATCAGATAGTCGCCGCCTACAGGGGGGAGGGTGTTTTAGCTGTGCAAGTGTGCGAACGCATGTGTAGCAGAGCTGTGCAAACAGATTTTGTGCAGTCTCTGCGCAGCCCAGGATTTACCCAGCCACTGCGATCCCATCAGCCTGTCCAGGACCGGAATTGATGTCAGGAACCCTCCCTGCTAACGCATGGACATGCCTGCGTTTTTCCATACACCCACAAACGCCTTCTTTCTGTCAATCTCCTTGCGATTGCCCGTGCGAACGGATCCGTGCGACGCGCCTGCGCATTGCGGTTCATACACATGCGCAGTTTGTGCCTGATCGTCCGCTGTGCGAAAAACGCACAGCAGCAATCAGGTCTGAATTATCCCCATGGTTTTGCTCATTAGATAAAGATTTTGCTTTTGTGATCCATAGGGGTCAGATTGTAGTCCAGCATTGATAATAATAGGGACTGAGATCTGCAGTGATAATTAGCACTCTGCAGGAGATTTCTATATAGTTTTAAGGTAAAAAGCTTGATACATATGCCCAGTACCGTTTCCAGTGGCGAAAGAGCTGTGCGACTGCACGGGGCACCCGCCGCGGAACTTTTTACTGTCCTCAGACTGCTCCCCCTCCTCCCTGTCATGGCACTCCACGCGGGGTGGAGTTTCGTGGAATGATGCACTGTGATGTCAGCGGGCTACTATGTGGCCGGCTGTACACACCCCTGACAACGAGCATTACCCCTGGCAACAAGCATTACATACTCCTGGCAACAACCATTACACACCCCTGGCAATGAGCATTACCTCTAGCAACGACCATTACACACCCCTGGCAATGAGCATTACCTCTAGCAACGACCATTACACACCCCTGGCAACGAGTATGATACTCATCCCATAGCATGTAACCCCTGGCAATGAGCATGAATCCCAGGGCATGAAACCCCTGGCAACGAGCAAGATACCCAGCCCATGAAATCCCTGGCAATAAGCATGACAGCCAGCGCATGAAACACCTGTCAACGAGCATGACACCCAGCACGTAAAACCCTTGGCAATGAACAGGTAATTTAAAAGTAATTAGAAGCTTTATTGCAGGGCATAATGTATCACGGGCATTGCAGTGTGTGGCATAATATGGTGCAGGGGGCATTGCTGTGTGGGGCTTAATGTGGTGGAATTCACTTTTTGTTTTCCCTGTTGTGGCCGAGGTCTGTTGGTGCAGGGTCAAAAGCCGTAGTGTACGGTAGTCTCTTCCTGTTAGGCCACACCCATTTTAGTGAGACCACATCCATTTCAGTGAGGCCACACACCTCCAGCCCCCCACACACACACACACACACACACACACTCCCCCGGGAGAGTACGTGCCCGCAAATTTGTGTTTTTTATATCTATAGGTGGGGAGGGGGGGGGGGGCACATTTTTAAATCTTGCATTGGGAGCCAAATGGTCTAGAAACAGCCCTGCATATGCCCCTTAATACTGGCACTTCTACTGAATCCAAATTAAGAGGGTTATTCAGGTTGGATTGCAGATTCTAGTAAAAAGTAGAATCTGTAATCCTTTCTTTCGCATGCTGGGGGCTCGCCCATTGCAGGGCAAGACTGCCCAGCATGCTGAACATCTTGCCCTGCCTGGCTGCGAAGGCAGGCACACCGCCGCCATGTTTTTCTTCAAAGTGGCTGCATGTGACGTCACACAGCTCCCCCGAAAACGCTGCCGACCCACCTCTGTTTTCCTCACGCCACCACCAGCAATGGTCCATCTCTGCCCCCTCTCACCCCACAAACACCTCTACCTGTCAATCAGGCAGAGGCATTCGCAGCCAATGCGTTGCAATTGCATTGGCCAGGCCACGTACGAGCCAGACGGGACCTGAGTGTGTGCACTGGTGCCGTCAACAAGGAAATTGAGCGATGCAACCTGAATAACCCCCGAAATCTGACTAATCGCAAACTGTTCTCTAATTTTAGGGACAGCTGTATATTCTACTTTTACATTTCTCTAACGTCCTAAGTGGATGCTGGGGACTCCGTAAGGACCATGGGGAATAGAGGCTCCGCAGGAGACTGGGCACATCTAAAGAAAGCTTTAGGACTATCTGGTGTGCACTGGCTCCTCCCCCTATGACCCTCCTCCAAGCCTCAGTTAGATCTCTGTGCCCGAACGAGAAGGGTGCACACTAGGGGCTCTCCTGAGCTTCTTAGTGAAAGTTTTAGATTAGGTTTTTTATTTTCAGTGAGACCTGCTGGCAACAGGCTCACTGCATCGAGGGACTAAGGGGAGAAGAAGCGAACTCACCTGCGTGCAGAGTGGATTGGGCTTCTTAGGCTACTGGACATTAGCTCCAGAGGGACGATCACAGGCCCAGCTTGGATGGGTCCCAGAGCCGCGCCGCCGGCCCCCTTACAGAGCCAGAAGGCAGAAGAGGTCCGGAAAATCGGCGGCAGAAGACGTCCTGTCTTCAACAAGGTAGCGCACAGCACTGCAGCTGTGCGCCATTGCTCTCAGCACACTTCACACTTCGGTCACTGAGGGTGCAGGGCGCTGGGGGGGGCGCCCTGAGACGCAATAAAAACACCTTGGATGGCAAAAAAAATGCCAGAATCCATAAAAAAGCAGGAGAAAAGTCCGCGAAAAAGGGGCGGAGCCTATCTCCTCAGCACACTGGCGCCATTTTCCCTCACAGCTCCGTTGGAGGGAAGCTCCCTGTCTCTCCCCTGCAGTCACTACACTACAGAAAGGGTTAAAAAAAGAGAGGGGGGCACTAATTAGGCGCAGTATTAACTATACAGCAGCTATAAGGGGAAAAACACTTATATAATGTTATCTCTGTATATATATAGCGCTCTGGTGTGTGCTGGCAAACTCTCCCTCTGTCTCCCCAAAGGGCTAGTGGGGTCCTGTCCTCTATCAGAGCATTCCCTGTGTGTGTGCTGTATGTCGGTACTTTTGTGTCGACATGTATGAGGAGAAAAATGATGTGGAGACGGAGCAGATTGCCTGTAATAGTGATGTCACCCCCTAGGGGGTCGACACCTGAGTGGATGAACTGTTGGAAGGAATTACGTGACAGTGTCAGCTCTGTATAAAAGACAGTGGTTGACATGAGACAGCCGGCTACTCAGCTTGTGCCTGTCCAGACGTCTCATAGGCCGTCAGGGGCTCTAAAGCGCCCGTTACCTCAGATGGCAGATATAGACGCCGACACGGATACTGACTCCAGTGTCGACGGTGAAGAGACGAATGTGACTTCCAGTAGGGCCACACGTTACATGATTGAGGCAATGAAAAATGTTTTACACATTTCTGATAATACGAGTACCACCAAAAAAGGGGTATTATGTTCGGTGAGGAAAAACTACCTGTAGTTTTCCTGAATCTGAGAAATTAAATGAGGTGTGTGATGATGCGTGGGTTTCCCCCGATAACAACGGATAATTTCTAAAATGTTATTGGCATTATATCCTTTCCCGCCAGAGGTTAGGGTGCGTTGGGAAACACCCCCTAGGGGGGATAAAGCGCTCACACGCTTGTAAGGGCTCTACCTTCGCCTGAGATGGCCGCCCTTAAGGATCCTGCTGATAGAAAGCAGGAGGGTATCCTAAAAGGTATTTACACACATACTGGTGTTATACTGCGACCAGCAATCGCCTCAGCCTGGATGTGCAGTGCTGGGTTGGCGTGGTTGGATTCCCTGACTGAAAATATTGATACCCTAGATAGGGACAGTATATTTTTGCCTATAGAGCATTTAAAAGATGCATTTTTATATATGCGTGATGCACAGCGGAATATTTGCCGACTGGCATCAAGTCTAAGCGCGTTGTCCATTTCTACCAGTAGAGGGTTATGGACACGTCAGTGGTCAGGTGATGCGTATTCCAAACGGCATTTGGAAGTATTGCTTTATTAAGGGAGGAGTTATTTGGGGTCGGTCTTTCAGACCTGGTGGCCACGGCAACAGCTGGGAATTCCACGTTTGTACCCCAGGTCGCCTCTCAACATGAGAAGACGCCGTATTATCAGGCGCAGTCTTTTCGTGGACAAGCGGGCAAAAGGTTCCTCATTTCTGCCCCGTGACAGAGGGAGAGGAAAAAGGCTGCAGAAATCAGCCAGTTCCCAGGAACAGAAACCCTCTCCCGCCTCTGCCAAGCCCTCAGTATACGCTGGGGCTTTACAAGCAGAATCAGGCACGGTGGGGGGCCCGTCTCAATGAATTTCAGCGCGCAGTGGGCTCACTCGCAAGTAGACCCCTGGATCCTTCAGGTGATATCTCAGGGGTACAAATTAGAATTCGAGACGTCTCCCCCTCGCCGTTTCCTAAAGTCGGCTTTACCGATGTCTCCTTCTGACAGGGAGACAGTTTTGGAAGCCATTCACAAGCTGTATTCCCAGCAGGTGATAATCAAGATACCCCTCCTGCAACAGGGAACGGGGTATTATTCCACACTGTTGTGGTACCGAAGCCGGACGGCTCGGTGAGACCGATTCTAAATCTAAAATCTTTGAACACTTACATACAGAGGTTCAAATTCAAGATTGAGTCACTCAGAGCAGTGATTGCGAACCTGGAAGAAGGGGACTACATGATGTCTCGGGACATCAAGGATGCTTACCTTCATGTCAAAATTTACCCTTCTCACCAAGGGTACCTCAGGTTTAGGGTACAGAACTGTCACTATCAGTTCAGACGCTGCCGTATGGATGGTACACGGCACCCCGGGTCTTTACCAAGGTAATGGCCGAAATGATGATATTCCTTCGAAGGAAGTGAATTTTAGTTATCCCTTCCTTGGACAATTCCCTGATAAGGGTAAGATCCAGGGAACAGTTGGAGGTCGGTGTAGCACTATCTCAGGTAGTGTTGCGGCAGCACGATTGGATTCTCAATATTCCAAAATCGCACCTGGTTCCGACGACGTGTCTTCTGTTCCTAGGGATGATCCTGGACACAGTCCAGAAAAAGGTGTTTCTCCCGGAGGAGAAAGCCAGGGAGTTATCCGAGCTAGTCAGGAACCTCCTAAAACCGAGCCAAGTCTCAGTGCATCAATGCACAAGGGTTCTGGGTAAAATGGTGGCTTCCTACGAAGCAATCCCATTCGGCAGATTCCACGCAAGAACTTTCCAGTGGGACCTGCGGGACAAATGGTCCGGATCGCATCTTCAGATGCATCAGTGGATAACCCTGTCACCAAGGACAAGGGTGTCCCTCCTGTGGTGGTTGCAGAGTGCTCATCTTCTAGAGGGCCGCAGATTAGGCATTCAGGACTGGGTCCTGGTGACCACTGATGCCAGCCTGCGAGGCTGGTGATAAAGCTAAATATTTATCTTATATAATACCCTTTATGAGGTCTAAGAACACTGTACGCTATCTACGTATGAAGTACCGTAAGGGTACGCACGTTGCGTAACAATCGCTTAGCCGTAGTCGAGACGCTCAAGCGTCACGTTCGCTCACGGCCAAGAGATCACTGGCAGGCACGCTATTGGCTGCTGACTAACGTAATGATTCGCTATAGCGTAGCGGACGCTCGGGACCACGAGGAGATCACCAGCGGCGCTGACGCTCACAATGTTAAACCTTTGTATCTAAACCATAAACAATGCAATATGCTGTAAAACCTTAGTGTAGAGATAGGGTGTAGATGCAACCTAGTGTAACCTTATTAACTTAAAAGCTGTTTGAGCGTCACCGACGCTCTGAGAATACTAAACACTATAAGAAATACACAGATACCTGGGCTTAGGGTCCAACACCTAATATATATATTTTGAATGATATACTTGCAAAAGATTTAATACAAATACAAATCATACACTACAATATAACATAGACTACCTAACCAGATAACTACACAGGAAATATAATACAATTACTATTTAAGAGAAAATAAGAGAGAAAGAGGAGGGGAGAGAGAGAGAGAAATTGGCCCACAATAACAAGAAGATCAATATAGTTGCGGAGAAACACTTACGCACAAGGGGAAACGATCGCATGCGCCTCGATATCCAGCTCCCGATTATCAGCAATGAGAACCGTTGAAGAGAGTGAGCTGGATATGGTCGGCCTGCCTATTTATGCCCCACACACAATGCAATTCAATGGTCCCTACAATCTTATTGTTCATTGGACACAGGAATTCGGCTTCGCATTATAACAAAAGGTCATAGGTTGATTCATACAGGTGGGCTGTGACTGCTTCCAACTGTTCAGGTGGGTGGGACAATGAGTTTCCCGCCGCATGACTAAATAAGAACAAATAATAGTAAATGGACATAAACTTCTTATGTCCATAACTATTCGCACGAGCGATTAATCCGCTCCAAACCAACACCGGAATATTGCTATTTAAATACTCTTCCGATGGGTACCAAACACCACTGTATGACCCCTGTTAGACCCTTCGTACAATACAAAGAGGGATCTCTCTGTTCAGGAACATGCTATGTTAACTAAACTTTCAGAATCTATCAAAGGGACCATGATCTACAAAATACATTATATAGTTAAAATATGTAACGATTGAGTCGCACGCTACGATCACATAAACTCTACCGTAAATACGCATACCGTGCGCCTGCGGGTGCCCGCGACTGTGAGTATGCGCACGTACGGGAGAGCGCATGCATGCGCAGCACGGACCTGTGTGAGGTGCAAATATGGTAGTGTGCATAGAGATATTTTTCTGACTTTGACAGTCCACCCTTTGGCAGTCAACAATAACTGCCACCTTCTAAAACATTTCAAAAAGAGAAAAATATATGTCAGGGGTTAATACATTTACATGGTTGGGTAGGGGAGGAGAGGATAAGGTAGGAAAAGGGTATGACCTAGTGAGATAGCAGAAGCATGTGTGTATGAGTTCATGTTTGGGGGGGTCATGTATCATCGTGCCGTACGTGTTTTAAATCAAGCTTCGAGGTATTGCGAAGTATACATTTGAATTCCTTCTTATCCCGTGGTACGGGTCTGTGGATGGGCTGTCAAACTTTACCGAGCTCTTTTCGGCTTTGGTTGTAACAAAATGGGGGAGCACATTTTAGTTGATGATACATGAATGGGGGAGATATGTGATTGCTGATATCTGTGCCTGTATTCCCTATCGACTATGTGTGTCATTACCTGAGGGTTGTAGAAATGAAGAAAAGACATAATTACGGTAAATGCGGTGGTATTCTATGTCAGGTAAATGTACATTCGTCGATTGAGGTCTTGTTTGGTGTCTGTTGAATGCAGTCTTCTTTGTGCTTTTGCCCATAAGGTGCGAGCAAAAGCTGTCAATGTCCATAGATTTACAAAAGTGTTGGGCTAGCGTAATTTTAAAATTTCTAGGGAAACTGGGGATCCATGGCATAGTTCATCAAAAATCTGTGTATCAGGTTGTCAAAACTTCTTCTTTAATCCCTCTGTTGTCTGTATATCGGCTCATCAAATTCCTCGTCCAAGTGGGTCTTTTTACCTTGGAGGAAACGGAAAAACAGGTGAAAGAAACGGACCGTAGAAATCGCATTTTCATCACATCATTGTTTCTACATTTGGGTCATAAATCAAGTCCATTGGAATTACAGTTTCCTCGCTCCTTAAACTCATTACCCTAGTACGACGATTGCACCTCATTAAAGCCTGACCGCATCTAAATATCAAACCAATCGTTATGATAACACCTAAGATACATAGGAGAAACTTCCCAACATCCATTATGACTCCTTGAGCCCAGTCTCCTAAACCAGAGAACCAATTTCGCGGGTTCAACCATGACACCCAACCAGTCAGCTCATTACCTACAGCAGCAAGAGTGAGATTGTGTCTCCTGCGAAATTCCCACTTCAGTTGGAGAATATCGTCCATCTTTTGGTCTATGACCTCGACCGGGTCCTCGGTGCTATTCGTAATATATGTGCAACATTTCACGCCGTATTGTGTTGCCAGTGTGACACAATATCCGCCTGTCACTGCTGTGAGGTAATTAAGAACCATTCTATGCTGTACCAGTTCTGTTTTATAAGCTTGAAGTTCCCTTCCAGTATACCTAAACGTGTCATCATACATTTCAGTGATATTATCTAACAAATTGGCGAGCGCAGATATGTATTTATAATTCAACACTCCTCTAGCGGTGCGAGTGATATCTAACGCGATTAGAAACTGAATCCCGGTGGATTCATGGATCATGTCAGAGGCCGGATGCTCTGTTCTTTCTATCAGGTGCCGTTTAACTACGTGCTCGTAATGGGTGTGAGTATAAGGAGTTTGGGCAACACGGTGTATGTCTTTCATTTTGTCATGTGATACAGTCATTACTTCAGGCAGTACCTTTCCAATATAACACAATCCTTCAGAGTTTGGGGCAAGCCACTTATACGCCTTTCTCCCGCATATGAAATATGCATCATCGGGGAGAACATATGGGACGGAGTAGGACATAACCATATTACACACCTTCCATGTGAAATCTCCTAACCCTAATTCTTCCATCTGCTTAGTACACGTATCAGGTTGTACGATATGTGCACAGTATCCTGGTGATACCTCTCCAACTCTCGTAATCCTATTTTCTAAGGTATACCTATACCGGAAAGATTTTCCTCTACTGGCTATGTGGCGTATAAGCTCTGTATCTGTAGGCATTCTATCTGCTCTATGCGAAAAGGTCATGGTTTGATTACTCCATGACACTTCCCAATTTCCCGGCTTTCGGGGATTGGAGATGTTAAAACATAATAGGGACCTATCCACATGGTATTGGTGGAGCTTCAAACTAGGAGGGCTGGAGATATTAAACCTCCTGTCCACCGGTCTCCCACCACTTAACTCAAGTACCTCCCCTAACGTTAAAGGAAATGGTACTAGCCCTGATTTGCTATGACCTTGAGGTACTTGAGAGCATACCCAACAATCTGTTTTATTTAACACACTACCCACTAAGGAGTGATAGTCACTCAATGGATGCCGGTCCATATGGATATTAAAACTGGATTGGCATTTCTTTATGCGCCCATCCTCAATGACATTGTTACAGAGCCGACAGATACAGTTTTCTTCAGCTAACAATCCTTCACAATTCCTTCTATGGTCAATGCTATCGGATCGTTTTCTGATACTCGCCTTTGCTTGTTGATTATGTTGTTCTTGGAAAACTACGCCTCCATCTCTGTCATCAGAACCCATACCAGAACCTCTCTCGACCTCCATGGTACTCTCGCCGGAACAGACTGCTCTGGTCAACATCATGGTCAACAGGAAAATCCGGATCACAGTCTCTTGGGGCAAGTCCATCTTGTAGGAGGAAACGGAGAAGAATGAGAAGGGGGAAAAAAAATAATTTGAGGGAGAGGGGATGGGAAGTTGGAGAAAAACAATAAAAGGGAACAGGGGATCGACAACTGCTTTTGGTCTTGTGATTTTCAATGCTCAGGTGCCGCCTCAATCTTCCTGGAACAGACACTCCAGTGATACAACCTCTACCGTCTGTTCCTTATCACGGGACCTCTCTGGATCAGCAACCTTCTTACAGTGGGACGAATGAACCCAAGTCTCTCTCTCAGCAACCTTCAATGCTGTAGTGCTAGTCAATAAGACCTGGTATGGTCCTTCCCATCTGTCAATAAGGCAACCTGAGCGTAGAAAATTCCGTATCATTACATAATCCCCAGGTTCAATGTCATGACAATTACTATCTGGTAAATCAGGAATCACTAACTTCAGATTATCATTTTGATTCCTCAACTGTTTACTCATGTTAATCAAGTATTTTACAGTCACTTCATTGTTACACTTCAAATCATCCTGAGGGTTAATCATAACATGCGGTTGTCGACCAAACAAGATTTCAAAGGGTGACAGATTAAGAGGGGACCTGGGAGTGGTTCTGATGCTGTACAGTACAATGGGTAAAGCTTCTGGCCATGTCAATCCTGTCTCTGCCATCACTTTACTCAGTTTATTTTTAATAGTGCTGTTCACTCTTTCCACTTTCGCACTCGCCTGTGGACGGTATGGAGTGTGCAGCTTGCTATCAATTCCCATCAATTTACACATTCCTTGAAAGACATCACCTGTAAAATGGGTACCCCTATCACTTTCGATAATTCTAGGGATACCATATCTACATACAAATTCCTGCACAATTTTCTTAGCAGTAAACATAGCGGTATTTGTGGCCGCTGGAAATGCTTCGACCCAATTTGAGAAAACATCTATACAAACAAGTACATATTTCAAATTTCGACAAGGGGGTAATTGAATAAAGTCAATCTGTATTACCTGGAAAGGGCCGCCGGCAGGTGGGATATGAGATGGTTCTGTAGGTATTGCCTTTCCGATGTTCTTTCTCAGACAGGTAAGGCATGACATTGCCCTTTTACTCGCATGAGAAGAAAATCCTGGGGCACACCAATATGCTCTTACCAACTTGCACATCCCTTCCTTGCCCAGATGAGTCAGCCCGTGAGCTGCCTCAGCTAAGCATGGAAGGTATGCTTTGGGGGCCACTGGTTTACCGTGTCCATCCGTCCAGAGTCCTGAGGACTCCTGACCATATCCCTTTGCCTTCCAGACTGCCTTTTCCTGTGTGGAACACAAATTTTGCATCTCACACAACTTCTGTGTGTTGATGGTATTAAATACCATCAGTTGTGTGGTGTCTGTCTGTCTGGGGGTAGCAGCTGCTAATTTAGCAGCTTCGTCTGCTCGGCTGTTACCAAGTGATACTGGGTCTTGGCTATATGTATGTGCTTTACATTTGATAACAGCCACTCTGTCGGGTTCCTGTATCGCTGTTAGAAGCCTTTTTATGTGAGCTGCATGCGCTACCGGTGTACCAGCTGCCGTCATGAAATTTCTGAGGCGCCATAGGGCTCCGAAATCATGGACTACCCCGAATGCGTATCTAGAATCGGTGTAGATATTGGCTGATTTGCCCTTAGCCAATTCACATGCTCTGGTTAGGGCGACCAGTTCAGCAACCTGGGCTGAGTGAGGTGGGCCTAGCGGTTCCGCTTCTATGGTGCCTTGGTCATCTACGACTGCGTATCCAGTACACAAGTCTCCCGAGTCTGACTGTCTATGACAACTACCGTCCGTGTAGAACGTAAGTTCTACATCTTCCAGTGGGTTGTCACTGATGTCAGGCCTTGCGGTAAAATTTTGGGTCAAATATTCCATACAATCATGAGTGTCTTCCTTTGTATTAAATCCTCCTTCCCCACCACTCTCATCCTCCACCCTTTGTGCCTGTCCAGGCACACCTGGGAGATATGTTGCAGGATTTAATGCACTGCATCTCCTTATGGTGATGTTTACGGGGGCCATTAGTGCCAATTCCCATCTTGTAAACCGCGCTGATGAGACGTGTCTGGTTTGGGCAGAATTCAACAAGGCTGACACTGCATGTGGTGTATGAATTGTGAGGTTGTGACCTAGCACGACGTCTTCGCTTTTCGTTACTAGCAATGCTATCGCAGCAACGCTTCGCAAGCATGTGGGGAGGGATCGCGCTACCGTATCTAGCTGAGCGCTGTAATATGCTACCGGCCTGCTGGCATCACCGTGCTTTTGGGTTAGTACGCCTGCCGCGCAACCAGCACTTTCTGTTCCGTATAGTTCAAAGGGTTTCCCATAGTCAGGCATACCTAATGCTGGTGCCTGCGTTAGGCACTGTTTAAGTCTCTCAAATGCTGTCTCAGACTCGTCTGTATGCGAAATCCGATCAGGTTTGTTTGAGGAGACCATCTCCTGCAAGGGTAACGCTAGGATGGAAAACCCTGGGATCCAGTTACGGCAATACCCACACATTCCTAAAAATGTTCTGATCTGCTGCTGGGTTTGTGGCAGAGTCATGTCTCTAATTGCTTGAATTCTATCAGCGGTCAGGTGTCTCAGTCCTTGTGTTAAACAGTGTCCCAAATATTTTACCTTAGTTTGGCATAATTGCAACTTGTCTTTGGAAACCTTGTGTCCTGTGTCTGAAAGATGAAACAGGAGCTGTTTCGTATCCTTCAGGGATGCTTCCAATGAATCAGAACACAGTAGTAGATCATCCACGTACTGTATTAATACTGATCCACTCACTGGTTGGAAAGACTGTAAACAATCATGCAAAGCCTGAGAAAATATACTTGGACTATCTATGAATCCTTGTGGTAATCGAGTCCATGTGTATTGGACTCCTCTGTATGTAAATGCAAACAAATATTGACTGTCAGGGTGCAGAGGTACCGAAAAGAAAGCGGAGCAGAGGTCAATAACAGTGAAAAATTTCGCAGTGGGAGGGATTTGCATTAGGATGACAGCTGGATTTGGCACTACGGGGAACTGACTCTCAACTATTTTGTTAATCCCCCTTAGATCCTGCACTAGCCGGTAACCCCTCCCCCCGCTCTTTTTAACAGGGAAGATGGGACTATTGGCAGTGCTGGACGTTCTTACCAGAATGCCCTGTTGTAGCAAGCGCTCTATTACGGGATACACTCCTAACTCCACCTCTGGCTTCAGAGGGTACTGTGGGATTTTTGGAGCTATCCTACCATCTTTTACTTGTACAACTACCGGAGCTACGTTTGCCATTAATCCAGTGTCCTGTCCATCTTTAGTCCAAAGTGACTCTGGTATCTGAGATGTCATTTCTTCTACTTGGGAGGGAGTCCTATTTGTCATAATGGTATGTGACATTAATTTTGACGGGGAGTCTAACATGTCTCGCACTTCCTGAGCGTGATTCTCAGGTATGTCCAAGAATACACCTTCAGGAGTACAATAAATGACGCACCCCATTTTACACAGTAAGTCTCTTCCCAGGAGATTAGTCGGTGCCGATGCAGCCAGCAAAAAGGAATGCTTGGTATGTAAAGGCCCTATTGTAATCTCGGCTGGTTTGCTAACGGGGTAGTGCTGGACTACTCCCGTTACCCCTATGGCTGGAATTGTCTTACCAGTGGTTCTCATGCCCACTGTCGAATTTATCACTGATTTGGCCGCCCCTGTGTCTACAAGAAAGTTTAATGATTTACCAGCTACATTGATTGCAATTTCTGGTTCGCTTTCAAGGCTTGCAATCAATTTTACTGGCTGCAGATTACAGGTATGGCCACACCCCTATTGGGTATGGTGACCTCCCTGAATCCCGCTGGCAGCAACTACTTGTGATGGAGTTAATTGGGAGCTACCAGAGGCTTGCCAGTCTCTGTTCGGGGGGTATCTTTTTGTTTCCCCTGTATGTGGCTCATAACTCCGTTTCTGCGGATCTTGCTCCCAATGTCGTGTGTCGTGTCGTTGTCTAGGGGGTTGGTATGAGTTTCGTGAATTCTTCATTCTACAATCTCGTGCCATGTGTCCCTGTTTATGACAAGAATAACAAGTAACCACATTTGACTTACCCACAGGGTTTGGTGATATAAACAAAGGCTGCCTTGTGGTCAGGGCCTGTATACTTACTGCCATTAACTTATCACCTTGTTGTTCCCTGTGTCTGGTGATGTTCCTATCGTGATCAATAGCAGCCTCTCTCAAAGTAGCCACAGACAGACCTCGCCAACATGGTTGTGTGGTCTGTACCCTAGTCTTCAATGACTCTTTTAAACCATCCATCAGTACCGATACTGCTACTTCTCGATGGTTTATGTTTGTTTTAATGTCCTCTATGCCTGTGTATTTTGCCATTTCTGATAATGCTCTGTGAAAATACTCTGCAGCTGTTTCTGACTCCTTCTGTTTAATGGAGAATATTTTGTTCCATTTAACTACGGCTGGGAAATACTCTTTTAACTGTAAGCTTATTCTTTTTACATTGTCTTTGTTGTACACATCTGTAAGAGGTACATCCTGATCTAATCCACAGTCAGCTAAAAATTGAGCTGCGTCGACATTGGAGGGTAAACATGCTCTCAGCAATATCTGCCAGTCTTTGTTGTTGGGCTCTACAGTGTTACCTAGGTCTCTGATGTATTTTTGGCTGGCAACTAAGTCTTTTCTAGGGTCAGGGAATTCCGACACTATGGTCCTTAATTCCATTCGGGAAAATGGGCTGTACATGGCAATGTTCCTAACAGGAGTGACTCCTGAAGTGTCTGTTTTGCCATTTGGAACTACTATTACCTTAACAGGATTAACTCTAACAACCTCATCCTGTGTAGATTCTACAGGCTGTGGTGAAATAGTTTCAGCATAGTGTATGGTGCCGTACTTACCCGTTGATACGACCTCACCTATCCCTCCGCTAGGGGCCTTTGTTACTAATCTCGGGGGTTGAGCTGTGCCTACTGTGGTCTCTGCTATGGTGGCTGCTAGAGAGAGCGCTGAAATTGTTGCCGATTCGTCCTCTTGATCACACTCCTGAGGAAAGTTCAAAACAGGGTACAACTTGCACGGGTTAATACTTGCATTGGTTAATTGGTTAACATTATCTTTAACATTTACACAGTTGCTAAGTGTTTGTTTGTTACACCTTAATGCGTCATTCTCCGCAACCAATTTTTCTCCCGATATATATGGTGGCGGTGGGGCCGTGGCTATCAGTTTTCTGATCGAGCCAGATCCCGCCGCCTGAGCCAATCCTCTCTGTATGTCACCCTCCTGTTGCCACAACTGTAAATAATCATAATGTTTGATTCGTCTCTTTGCTGATTTAATGAGACATATCCTTCTCCTTAAATTCGTTAACACTTCTGTGCTGAAGCTACCTACTCTTGGGAATTTCTCCCCGTCATGTACCGTCATTCTCTCCCATTCATCACATAAAGCTTCTGTGTGACTTCCGTATTTCTCACACATTACGTATCTTGCCGACCCGACTGGTCGGTTCACTGAATCAACCCGAACCGAGGTTGATCGCCCCCTACCTGAACAAGTGGCCCCCATAGTTCGAAGGTGTTGCTTTATTCAACCAACCCTTACGCAAACCAAAATGTTCAAAATAGGCTGACGGTGGCGGTTTACCGAGTACCCCACTCACTCGCCCACGCCGACCAATTCGACCTGATCACACCGATATGGTGCTGGCGTACTCGACCTAGGGCCCCTGCGACCTGAACCTCTATTTACTGGAACCTGTGAGGGTGATCCGAAGAACACTTACTCTTTCCAGTAACTATTGGTTGTTGGATAGTTCCTGAGTGAGCAGCGAACCTCCCTTAAAATAAAAAAAATTACACAAATCACGTTAGAATGTACAAATAGCGTTTATGACCTTCGTACACAAATAGTACCGGTCAGGTTTACTAATGCACACAATTACGTGCGGTACAATCGTTCAGCACATAAGCAACTAATCTTATGTACGGAGCGACCAGTGGAATCGAAAATTGCGGCTGCGAATTCCTTCAGCCAGAGCTTGTATGGCCTATATGGGTGTTGCACCAACCCTTTCTTGGTGTTGTGCCTGTGGACTGTATAGCGGACTTCCTTGTCTGCTGTACCTGAACCTGCTGGTCTGCTATGACCTCCTGGTCTGTTACAGTATGACCTCCTGGTCTGCTACACTCTAATGCTCAAATTGTATGTTTTAACCAGGGATGCCTCCCTAGCCACCATGTACGTCACTTACACGCATGTACCTCACGAGAACTCGACTTTTCTTGTGGTTCAACCTCAAAAATTGTAAAAACAAACACTCACTCACCACATATACACTTTTGTTTCTATTTCTATTTCTGCGCAGAAATTTCTCTTTAGACCAGATGTGTTACAAATTAGGAGAAGGATCTATTAATTTAAATTTCGAATTTTAAAATAGATTTGCGCGATTTATCGCCTTGCGTTATTTACCGCGTTGCGCTATTTATCGCGTTGAAAAAAAAATTAACGCTTGTGATTTGAGTTACGTGGGCGTACCCGTACGCTCCGTTGCGTAATATACGCTGCGTGCGTCGGCCCTTGGATTGCGTACACAAATCTCAGTCCTTTGTTAGAGACACGTGTACGCAAAGCAAAGATCCACCGTAACACAATTTATACGTTTATCAATGTAGATGATCCTTTATCATCTACCACGCACCACACTGACTTCGCCTTGTCTCTCAGGCACAGCTGTGTGTTTGTCTATACTTTAACTATATTACCTTTACTCTTAAACTATTAAAATAGCGGCAAATCTCTCTCAGCACGTTTATCAACTATAAAACTGGCAAACAGGAGAGTGATATACGAAAATACACAAATGAAAAAAAAGAAATGCAGATATATATGTGTGCGTGCGTGTGTACGCAAGACAGAAAAATAAACAATTTTAAAAGAGACTAGCGTGTTGTTCTTACCTCCGGTTCCCGGATTCCTTCAGCACCCTTTACTAAGAGAAGCAGACGCTTATCCAAACAGCACTACGAGGAATATGATCTCCCGCCCTTTGCTGCTGGATAATGTCTGCTGAAATTACCTAGTGCAGATATGTGAAGGACAGGACGAGCCCGCAATTGATAAAGCTAAATATTTATCTTATATAATACCCTTTATGAGGTCTAAGAACACTGTACGCTATCTACGTATGAAGTACCGTAAGGGTACGCACGTTGCGTAACAATCGCTTAGCCGTAGTCGAGACGCTCAAGCGTCACGTTCGCTCACGGCCAAGAGATCACTGGCAGGCACGCTATTGGCTGCTGACTAACGTAATGATTCGCTATAGCGTAGCGGACGCTCGGGACCACGAGGAGATCACCAGCGGCGCTGACGCTCACAATGTTAAACCTTTGTATCTAAACCATAAACAATGCAATATGCTGTAAAACCTTAGTGTAGAGATAGGGTGTAGATGCAACCTAGTGTAACCTTATTAACTTAAAAGCTGTTTGAGCGTCACCGACGCTCTGAGAATACTAAACACTATAAGAAATACACAGATACCTGGGCTTAGGGTCCAACACCTAATATATATATTTTGAATGATATACTTGCAAAAGATTTAATACAAATACAAATCATACACTACAATATAACATAGACTACCTAACCAGATAACTACACAGGAAATATAATACAATTACTATTTAAGAGAAAATAAGAGAGAAAGAGGAGGGGAGAGAGAGAGAGAGAGAAATTGGCCCACAATAACAAGAAGATCAATATAGTTGCGGAGAAACACTTACGCACAAGGGGAAACGATCGCATGCGCCTCGATATCCAGCTCCCGATTATCAGCAATGAGAACCGTTGAAGAGAGTGAGCTGGATATGGTCGGCCTGCCTATTTATGCCCCACACACAATGCAATTCAATGGTCCCTACAATCTTATTGTTCATTGGACACAGGAATTCGGCTTCGCATTATAACAAAAGGTCATAGGTTGATTCATACAGGTGGGCTGTGACTGCTTCCAACTGTTCAGGTGGGTGGGACACTGAGTTTCCCGCCGCATGACTAAATAAGAACAAATAATAGTAAATGGACATAAACTTCTTATGTCCATAACTATTCGCACGAGCGATTAATCCGCTCCAAACCAACACCGGAATATTGCTATTTAAATACTCTTCCGATGGGTACCAAACACCACTGTATGACCCCTGTTAGACCCTTCGTACAATACAAAGAGGGATCTCTCTGTTCAGGAACATGCTATGTTAACTAAACTTTCAGAATCTATCAAAGGGACCATGATCTACAAAATACATTATATAGTTAAAATATGTAACGATTGAGTCGCACGCTACGATCACATAAACTCTACCGTAAATACGCATACCGTGCGCCTGCGGGTGCCCGCGACTGTGAGTATGCGCACGTACGGGAGAGCGCACGCATGCGCAGCACGGACCTGTGTGAGGTGCAAATATGGTAGTGTGCATAGAGATATTTTTCTGACTTTGACACTGGGGAGCAGTCACACAGGGAAGGAATATCCAGGGCTTATGGTCAAGCCTGGAGACATCACTTCACATAAATATCCTGAAGCTAAGGGACATTTACAATGCTCTATGCTTAGCAAGACCTCTGCTTCAAGGTCAGCCGGTGTTGATCCAGTCGGACAACATCACGGCAGTCACCCACGTAAACAGACAGGGTGGCACAAGAAGCAGGAGGGCAATGGCAGAAGCTGCAAGGATTCTTCGCTGGGCGGAAAATCATGTGATAGCACTGTCAGCAGTATTCATTCCGGGAGTGGACAACTGGGAAGCAGACTTCCTCAGCACGACCTCCACCCGGGAGAGTGGGGACTTCACCCAGAAGTCTTCCACATGATTAAAAACTCGACAGGTATTGCGCCAGGTCCAGGGACCCTCAGGCAATAAGCTGTAGACGCTCTGGTAACACCGTGGGTGTACCAGTCAGGGTATGTGTTCCCTCCTCTGCCTCTCATACCCAAGGTACTGAGATTGATAAGATGGAGAGGAGTAAGCACTATATTCGTGGTTCCGGATTGGCCAAGAAGGACTTGGTAACCGGAACTTCAAGAGATGCTCACGGAGGACCCGTGGCCTCTACCTCTAAGAAGGGACCTGCTCCAGCAAGGACCCTGTCTGTTCCAAGACTTACCGCGGCTGCGTTTGACGGCATGGCGGTTGAACGCCGGATCCTGAAGGAAAAAAGGCATTCCGGATGAAGTCATCCCTATCCTGATCAAAGCCAGGAAGGATGTAACCGCAAAAACATTATCACCGCAATTGGTGAAAATATGTTGCGTGGTGCGAGGCCAGTAAGGCCCGACGGAGGAAATTCAACTGGGTCGATTCCTACATTTCCTGCAAACAGGAGTGTCTATGGGCCTGAAATTGGGGTCCATTAAGGTTAAAATTTCGGCCCTGTCAATTTTCTTCCAAAAAGAACTAGCTTCAGTCCCTGAAGTTCAGACTTTGTAAAAGGGGTACTGCATATACAGCCTCCTTTTGTGCCTCCAGTGGCACTTTGGGATCTCAATGTAGTTTTGGGTTCCAAAAGTCACATTGGTTTGAACCACTTAAATCTGTGGAGTTAAAATATCTCACATGGAAAGTGGTCATGCTGTTGGCCCTGGCCTGGGCCAGGCGCGTGTCAGAATTGGCGGCTTTATCCTGAAAAAGCCCTTATCTGATTTTCCATTCGGACAGGGCGGAATTGAGGACTCGTCCTCAGTTTCTCCCCAAGGTGGTTTCAGCGTCTCACCGGAACCAACCTATTGGTGGTGCCTGCAGCTACTAGGGACTTGGAGGCCTCCAAGTTGCTAGACGTTGTCAGTGCCCTGAAAATATATGTTTCCAGGACGGCTGGAGTCAGGAAATCTGACTCGCTGTTTATCCTGTGTGCACCCAACAAGCTGGGTGCTCCTGCTTCTAAGCAGACTATTGCTCGTTGGATTGGTAGTACAATTCAGCTTGCACATTCTGTGGCAGGCCTGCCACAGCCAAAAATCTGTAAATGCCCACTCCACAAGGAAGGTGGGCTCATCTTGGGCGGCTGCCCGAGGGGTCTCGGCTTTACAACTTTGCCGAGCAGCTACTTGGTCAGGAGCAAATACGTTTGTAAAATTCTACAAAATTGATATCCTGGCTGAGGAGGACCTGGAGTTCTCTCATTTGGTGCTGCAGAGTCATCCGCACTCTCCCGCCCGTTTGGGAGCTTTGGTATAATCCCCATGGTCCTTACGGAGTCCCCAGCATCCACTTAGGACGTTAGAGAAAATAAGAATTTACTTACCGATAATTCTATTTCTCATAGTCCGTAGTGGATGCTGGGCGCCCATCCCAAGTGCGGATTGTCTGCAATACTTGTACATAGTTATTGTTACAAAAATCGGGTTATTATTGTTGTGAGCCATCTGTTCAGAGGCTCCTCTGTTATCATGCTGTTAACTGGGTTCAGATCACAGGTTATACGGTGTGATTGGTGTGGCTGGTATGAGTCTTACCCGGGATTCAAGATCCTTCCTTATTGTGTACGCTCGTCCGGGCACAGTATCCTAACTGAGGCTTGGAGGAGGGTCATAGGGGGAGGAGCCAGTGCACACCAGATAGTCTTAAAGCTTTCTTTAGAAGTGCCCAGTCTCCTGCGGAGCCTCTATTCCCCATGGTCCTTACGGAGTCCCCAGCATCCACTACGGACTATGAGAAATAGAATTATCGGTAAGTAAATTCTTATTTTAAGACCCATATAATCTGGGTCAGAACAACAAGGAGTAGGAATAGTTACATCACTTTTACAGGGTGATCCCCAGACTGGGAATTTTCCAAAACATTTGGATTGATCCTATATCATCCTATAAGTTCTACTGAAGCATTTTTTATACACCCTTACGGATGTTGTATGATGACCTGTATAGAAAGCTCCTACAGAGCTTTGGGCCTGACAAAAACATTCTGGGACAGTAGAGAACCATATTTCTGCTGCGGGGTACACTGGGCTCCACAAGGAATAAGGGCCCTCATTCCGAGTTGTTCGCTCGCTAGCTGCTTTTAGCAGCATTGCACACGCTAGGCCGCCGCCTCTGGGAGTGTATCTTCGCTTAGCAGAATTACGAACAAAAGATTAGCAGAATTGCGAATAGAAAATTCTTAGAAGTTTCTGAGTAGCTCTAGACTTACTCCTACACTGCGATCAGCTCAGCCCGTTTTGTTCCTGGTTTGATGTCACAAACACGCCCTGCGTTCGGCCAGCCAATCCCCCGTTTCTCCAGACACTCACATGTTTTATCCTGGCACGCCTGCGTTTTTCCGCACACTCCCAGGAAATGGTCAGTTTCCGCCCAGAAACACCCACTTCCTGTCAATCACACTCCGATCACTTCAACAATGAAAATTCTTCGTTCGGACGTGAGTAAATCTACTAAGTTTTGTGCTAAAATACTTAGCGCATGCGCACTGCGTACCATGCGCATGCGCATTTTCACCTTAATCGCTCCGTTGTGAAAATCGGCAACGAGCGAACAACTCGGAATGACCCCCAACATCGGGGTGTAGAGTAGAATTTTGATCCGAGGCACCAACAGGCTCAAAGCTTTGATTGTTCCCAAGATGCATAGCGCCCCCTCCTCTATAACCCCACCTCTGTGCACAGGAGCCCAGTTTAGTTTGTACCTTGCAGTAAGCAGGCAGTCAACGGGGGTCTGCTCCTGCAGCCCTAAAAAAAAGCTATTTCAGAAGAAAGAAAATCTGAAGACTTCAAGGGCTGCAGCTGTGTCTGGATGTCAGTCAGGCATTCCATGCTACAGCTCCATCACTCCCCCAGCGGAGCTGTATACTCCCGCGCCTTGGTTGCCGGGTAATGACAGCGGAGGCTCCGGTGTTCTTCTAGTCAGTCACACACTCGCCACTGTCTTTCCGGATCACGTGGCCACATACAGGGGGAGGAAAGGGGTCTCTTTTTCCCGCTGTAATCACGATCTGGATGCGGCCGGTGGGAGGCAGGCTGTGCACGTGCTGGCGTGGACACTGTAAGGGGCAGGGGCTCCACTAGCCACCAGGACACTGGGCACAGGTTGGTTTTGTTCATAAAACAGTTTGTTTGACAGCCTGCAGTGCCTGGTGGGGAAGCCAGCACGGGGCATAAGGCATGACCTGTAGCCCCACCCCCCAGCCCCAAGGCGCCATTTAGGTAAATGTTCCCGCCCTGGAGCTTCATATCTCTCCCTCACTCCCTGTCAGCCGCCATTACACGGAGCTGCGCTGTTCCTGGGACTGCTTGGGCAAATCCTCCTTTGTAAAGCCACCTGCACATCATTGCTGTGCATTTTACAGGACACTTAAGTATTCTACCTGTCAGTGGACCGTGTTAGTTAAGAAAGAGTGCATACAGTCCAGTCGGGGCTGTGTGGTACAAACACCCTGTGATATACATCCAGTATTTGCTGTGTTTTGCTATATCTACTGTTCACACACACATATATATATATATATATATATATATATATACTAGTGATGAGCGGATTCGGTTTTACTCGGTTTTACTCGGTTTTACTCGGTTCTCAAAACGGCATCTTATTGGCTCACGGATGTCACGTGTTTTGGATAGCCAATAAGATGCCGTTTTGAGAACCGAGTAAAACCAAGTAAAACCGAGTAAAACCGAGTAAAACCGAACCTCGCTCATCACTAATATATACACACACACACTGCTCAAAAAAATAAAGGGAACACTATAATAACACATCCTAGATCTGAATGAATGAAATATTCTTATTAAATACTTTGTTCTTTACATAGTTGAATGTGCTGACAACAAAATCACACAAAAATTATCAATATTATACTGACTTCAGATATTACCTGCTGTAAATTGATTGAGAACAGCTAATTACATTGAGATCACTAGTGAGGATAAACACTGACTCATAGCTGTACAAGCATATGATTGCACATAAGTGAGGGGTCACAGCGCCCAAACTGAGGGGGAGCTTTCTATTGGAATATTGCACTTTACAGTACCCTCAGTAAGCCTATCTAGTACAACTGATCAGTGACTTCAAAGCGCCATTGGGCACTCAGCCTAACAACACATATAATTTGATTCAAGGGTCATAGTACCTATAATATATTATATATGTGTAGCACTACACAGTTAGCACAGTGTGTGTTTTTATTCACACATATCACACTGTGTTTTGTCAATTCATATGTTTTTGGTTTTAATATTTCACAGCTACAGGTCTTTTTAACAAATATACTCTAATAAAAGTTATAATTTATGTATCAATTTAATGTTTAAGTGCGCCACTTCAAGTCCAATCCTTCTCTGTTTCTTTTTGTGCATAATTTTAATTGGTCATGGACCACCAATCCAAGGCACCCCTACTAGTGTCCCGAGGCACTCCAAGGAGCCACGGCACACAGTTTGAGAACCACTGTATTAAGGTGAGTGAGCTTGCCATGGTGAGTGCTGAGCTCTCTGGTTTTTATTTATTTAAGAAATGTGGTCACAGGCCACTGCACTCCATTCCTAGCAGCGGTGAGTGCGGTGGACTTCTATATGTGTATATTTAGGTTCATTTCTAATTAACCTATTTGTGATCACAGCTTTCTCATGCACCCCTGTCTAAGATCATTTGCTTTAAGCCTGTGTCAGCTGCTTCCTTAGTGGTAATTCAGGAGTTGTTTTGGTGACTGTCTCACCTTCAAAGCCATGAGTTAGTTGGCAGGTGAGCTTTAAACCAGGTAGCATATCTTCAGTTTGACTTTGGTGTGATAGCAATAGCCAGGTTCTCAGAAAAATGGGTGACAGAGTAGGGCTTGAAGTGAGATGGAGTCCCTTGATTATACATCCCAACTGTCCCGATTCCAGCGGGACAGTCCCGCTATTCGGACACTGTCCCAGGTCGCACTGTCCCAGGTCGCACTGTCCTGCGGGCGGGCGCATGGGGGTGGGGTGGGCAGTTGGGAGAGCCTGTTATCACTGATGCTTTGCAGAGGTGACCGGTGTATAAATACACACACACGTCATCTATACACAGCAAGGAGGTGAGCCAGGGGCTGGTCAGCTGCTCAGGGAGAGCTGGCCACACACCAAAAAATGCAAAAGCTAGTCGCATTGCAAAGCCGCGCCCGCTTTTCACAAGACCATGCCCTCTCAACTGAGGCCACAGCCCCTTTTAGGGGATGCCACGCCTTCGGCGCAAGGGTCCCGGCTTCGTGGGACAGAAAGTTAGGAGGTATGCCTTGATGGGGTGTAGTAGGGTATGGCGGCGGTCGGGCTCCCGGCGGCAAGCATACCGGCGCCAGAATCCCGACCGCCGGCATACTGCACACCACACTATTTATTCTCTCTCCAGGGGGGTCGTGGACCCCCAAGACGGAGAAAAAGTGTTGGTATGCTGGCTGTCGGGATTGCGGCGCCGGTATACTGTGCGCCGGGATCCCGACAGTTGGTAAACTGAAGACCACCCCCTTGATGTTGGTCTGCTCTATCATTTATTTATTTAATTTATTTATTTATGTATTAAAGCGAGTTTGCTTACTATAGTGAGTGATGGGCTCTCTGGTTTCTACATTAGATATACAGTATGACTTAATGCTGTACAGGGTTTTAAAAATTTGGTACCAGAAGCACTATAATCAATCTTCTACAGTCTATTCACGTAGTTTTCCTGGATAGGACAGTCTACCTTATTACACAAGGAAATAAGGGGCTCATTCCGAGTTGATCGCTCGCTGTTGTTTTTCGTAGCGCAGTGATCAGGTAACTACTGCGCATGTGTATACTAGAGATGAGCGGGTTCGGTTCCTCGGAATCCGAACCCGCCCGAACTTCAGGTTTTTTTACACGGGTCCGAGCGACTCGGTTAACCCGAGCGCGCCCGAACGTCATCATCCCGCTGTCGGATTCTCGCGAGGCTCGGATTCTATCGCGAGACTCGGATTCTATATAAGGAGCCGCGCATCGCCGCCATTTTCACACGTGCATTGAGATTGATAGGGAGAGGACGTGGCTGGCGTCCTCTCCGTTTATAGAGAAGAGAGTGAGAGTGAGACTAGAGTAGAGAGAGACACAGTATTTACTTTAGGGAGCATTAGGAGGAGTACTACTACTTGCTGAAGTGATAGTGTGACTGTATATCTGACTTGTGGGGGAGACAGTGGGGAGCAGTTAGAGTCTGAGAGCAGGAGTACATATTTTAACGTACAGTGCACACTTTTGCTGACAGAGTGCCACACTGCCATTGTGACCACACTGACCACCAGTATATATTGTGATTGTCTGCTTAGGAGTACTACTTGCAAGTTGCTGATAGTGTGACCAGTGACCTGACCACCAGTTTAATTAATCACCACCAGTTTAATATATATATATATATATATATAATTGTATATAATATATATATAATTGTATACCACCTACCCGTGTTTTTTTTTTTCTTTCTTCTTGATACATACTACTATAGTAGCTTACTGTAGCAGTCTGCGGTGCTGCTGAGCTGACAGTGTCCAGCAGGTCCGTCATCAGTCATTACATAATAAATATATATACCTGTCCGGCTGCAGTACTAGTGATATTATATATATATATATATATATATATATATATTAATTTCATCTCATTATCATCCAGTCTATATTAGCAGCAGACACAGTACGGTAGTCCACGGCTGTAGCTACCTCTGTGTCGGCAGTCGCTGGTCCATCCATAATTGTATACCACCTACCCGTGTTTTTTTTTTTTTTCTTTCTTCTTGATACATACTACTATAGTAGCTTACTGTAGCAGTCTGCGGTGCTGCTGAGCTGACAGTGTCCAGCAGGTCCGTCATCAGTCATTACATAATAAATATATATACCTGTCCGGCTGCAGTACTAGTGATATTATATATATATATATATATATATATTAATTTCATCTCATTATCATCCAGTCTATATTAGCAGCAGACACAGTACGGTAGTCCACGGCTGTAGCTACCTCTGTGTCGGCAGTCGCTGGTCCATCCATAAGTATACTAGTATCCATCCATCTCCATTGTTTACCTGAGGTGCCTTTTAGTTGTGCCTATTAAAATATGGAGAACAAAAATGTTGAGGTTCCAAAATTAGGGAAAGATCAAGATCCACTTCCACCTCGTGCTGAAGCTGCTGCCACTAGTCATGGCCGAGACGATGAAATGCCAGCAACGTCGTCTGCCAAGGCCGATGCCCAATGTCATAGTAGAGAGCATGTAAAATCCAAAACACCAAATATCAGTAAAAAAAGGACTCCAAAATCTAAAATAAAATTGTCGGAGGAGAAGCGTAAACTTGCCAATATGCCATTTACCACACGGAGTGGCAAGGAACGGCTGAGGCCCTGGCCTATGTTCATGGCTAGTGGTTCAGCTTCACATGAGGATGGAAGCACTCAGCCTCTCGCTAGAAAAATGAAAAGACTCAAGCTGGCAAAAGCACCGCAAAGAACTGTGCGTTCTTCGAAATCCCAAAGCCACAAGAAGAGTCCAATTGTGTCGGTTGCGATGCCTGACCTTCCCAACACTGGACGTGAAGAGCATGCGCCTTCCACCATTTGCACGCCCCCTGCAAGTGCTGGAAGGAGCACCCGCAGTCCAGTTCCTGATAGTCAGATTGAAGATGTCAGTGTTGAAGTACACCAGGATGAGGAGGATATGGGTGTTGCTGGCGCTGGGGAGGAAATTGACAAGGAGTATTCTGATGGTGAGGTGGTTTGTTTAAGTCAGGCACCCGGGGAGACACCTGTTGTCCGTGGGAGGAATAGGGCCGTTGACATGCCTGGTGAAAATACCAAAAAAATCAGCTCTTCGGTGTGGAAGTATTTCAACAGAAATGCGGACAACATTTGTCAAGCCGTGTGTTGCCTTTGTCAAGCTGTAATAAGTAGGGGTAAGGACGTTAACCACCTCGGAACATCCTCCCTTATACGTCACCTGCAGCGCATTCATAATAAGTCAGTGACAAGTTCAAAACCTTTGGGCGACAGCGGAAGCAGTCCACTGACCAGTAAATCCCTTCCTCTTGTAACCAAGCTCACGCAAACCACCCCACCAACTCCCTCAGTGTCAATTTCCTCCTTCCCCAGGAATGCCAATAGTCCTGCAGGCCATGTCACTGGCAATTCTGACGAGTCCTCTCCTGCCTGGGATTCCTCCGATGCATCCTTGCGTGTAACGCCTACTGCTGCTGGCGCTGCTGTTGTTGCTGCTGGGAGTCGATGGTCATCCCAGAGGGGAAGTCGTAAGCCCACTTTTACTACTTCCACCAAGCAATTGACTGTCCAACAGTCCTTTGCGAGGAAGATGAAATATCACAGCAGTCATCCTGTTGCAAAGCGGATAACTGAGGCCTTGACAACTATGTTGGTGTTAGACGTGCGTCCGGTATCTGCCGTTAGTTCACAGGGAACTAGACAATTTCTTGAGGTAGTGTGCCCCCGTTACCAAATACCATCTAGGTTCCACTTCTCTAGGCAGGCGATACCGAGAATGTACACGGACGTCAGAAAAAGACTCACCAGTGTCCTAAAAAATGCAGTTGTACCCAATGTCCACTTAACCACGGACATGTGGACAAGTGGAGCAGGGCAGGGTCAGGACTATATGACTGTGACAGCCCACTGGGTAGATGTATGGACTCCCGCCGCAAGAACAGCAGCGGCGGCACCAGTAGCAGCATCTCGCAAACGCCAACTCTTTCCTAGGCAGGCTACGCTTTGTATCACTGGTTTCCAGAATACGCACACAGCTGAAAACCTCTTACGGCAACTGAGGAAGATCATCGCGGAATGGCTTACCCCAATTGGACTCTCCTGTGGATTTGTGGCATCGGACAACGCCAGCAATATTGTGTGTGCATTAAATATGGGCAAATTCCAGCACGTCCCATGTTTTGCACATACCTTGAATTTGGTGGTGCAGAATTTTTTAAAAAACGACAGGGGCGTGCAAGAGATGCTGTCGGTGGCCAGAAGAATTGCGGGACACTTTCGGCGTACAGGCACCACGTACAGAAGACTGGAGCACCACCAAAAACGCCTGAACCTGCCCTGCCATCATCTGAAGCAAGAAGTGGTAACGAGGTGGAATTCAACCCTATATATGCTTCAGAGGTTGGAGGAGCAGCAAAAGGCCATTCAAGCCTATACAATTGAGCACGATATAGGAGGTGGAATGTACCTGTCTCAAGCGCAGTGGAGAATGATTTCAATGTTGTGCAAGGTTCTGCAACCTTTTGAACTTGCCACACGTGAAGTCAGTTCAGACACTGCCAGCCTGAGTCAGGTCATTCCCCTCATCAGGCTTTTGCAGAAGAAGCTGGAGGCATTGAAGGAGGAGCTAAAAGGGAGCGATTCCGCTAGGCATGTGGGACTTGTGGATGGAGCCCTTAATTCGCTTAACAAGGATTCACGGGTGGTCAATCTGTTGAAATCAGAGCACTACATTTTGGCCACCGTGCTCGATCCTAGATTTAAAACCTACCTTGGATCTCTCTTTCCGGCAGACACAAGTCTGCTGGGGTTCAAAGACCTGCTGGTGACAAAATTGTCAAGTCAAGCGGAACGCGACCTGTCAACATCTCCTCCTTCACATTCTCCCGCAACTGGGGGTGCGAGGAAAAGGCTCAGAATTCCGAGCCCACCCGCTGGCGGTGATGCAGGGCAGTCTGGAGCGACTGCTGATGCTGACATCTGGTCCGGACTGAAGGACCTGACAACGATTACGGACATGTCGTCTACTGTCACTGCATATGATTCTCTCACCATTGAAAGAATGGTGGAGGATTATATGAGTGACCGCATCCAAGTAGGCACGTCAGACAGTCCGTACTTATACTGGCAGGAAAAAGAGGCAATTTGGAGGCCCTTGCACAAACTGGCTTTATTCTACCTAAGTTGCCCTCCCACAAGTGTGTACTCCGAAAGAGTGTTTAGTGCCGCCGCTCACCTTGTCAGCAATCGGCGTACGAGGTTACTTCCAGAAAATGTGGAGAAGATGATGTTCATTAAAATGAATTATAATCAATTCCTCCGTGGAGACATTGACCAGCAGCAATTGCCTCCACAAAGTACACAGGGACCTGAGATGGTGGATTCCAGTGGGGACGAATTGATAATCTGTGAGGAGCGGGATGTACACGGTGATATATCGGAGGATGATGATGAGGTGGACATCTTGCCTCTGTAGAGCCAGTTTGTGCAAGGAGAGATTAATTGCTTCTTTTTCGGTGGGGGTCCAAACCAACCCGTCATTTCAGTCACAGTCGTGTGGCAGACCCTGTCACTGAAATGATGGGTTGGTTAAAGTGTGCATGTCCTGTTTATACAACATAAGGGTGGGTGGGAGGGTCCAAGGACAATTCCATCTTGCACCTCTTTTTCTTTCATTTTTATTTGCGTCATGTGCTGTTTGGGGAGTGTTTTTTGGAAGGGCCATCCTGCGTGACACTGCAGTGCCACTCCTAGATGGGCCAGGTGTTTGTGTCGGCCACTAGGGTCGCTTATCTTACTCACACAGCTACCTCATTGCGCCTCTTTTTTCTTTGCGTCATGTGCTGTTTGGGGAGTGTTTTTTGGAAGGGCCATCCTGCGTGACACTGCAGTGCCACTCCTAGATGGGCCAGGTGTTTGTGTCGGCCACTAGGGTCGCTTATCTTACTCACACAGCTACCTCATTGCGCCTCTTTTTTTCTTTGCGTCATGTGCTGTTTGGGGAGTGTTTTTTGGAAGGGCCATCCTGCGTGACACTGCAGTGCCACTCCTAGATGGGCCAGGTGTTTGTGTCGGCCACTAGGGTCGCTTATCTTACTCACACAGCTACCTCATTGCGCCTCTTTTTTTCTTTGCGTCATGTGCTGTTTGGGGAGTGTTTTTTGGAAGGGCCATCCTGCGTGACACTGCAGTGCCACTCCTAGATGGGCCAGGTGTTTGTGTCGGCCACTAGGGTCGCTTATCTTACTCACACAGCTACCTCATTGCGCCTCTTTTTTTCTTTGCGTCATGTGCTGTTTGGGGAGTGTTTTTTTGAAGGGCCATCCTGCGTGACACTGCAGTGCCACTCCTAGATGGGCCAGGTGTTTGTGTCGGCCACTAGGGTCGCTTATCTTACTCACACAGCTACCTCATTGCGCCTCTTTTTTTCTTTGCGTCATGTGCTGTTTGGGGAGTGTTTTTTGGAATGGCCATCCTGCGTGACACTGCAGTGCCACTCCTAGATGGGCCAGGTGTTTGTGTCGGCCACTAGGGTCGCTTATCTTACTCACACAGCTACCTCATTGCGCCTCTTTTTTTCTTTGCGTCATGTGCTGTTTGGGGAGTGTTTTTTGGCAGGGCCATCCTGCGTGACACTGCAGTGCCACTCCTAGATGGGCCAGGTGTTTGTGTCGGCCACTAGGGTCGCTTATCTTACTCACACAGCTACCTCATTGCGCCTCTTTTTTCTTTGCGTCATGTGCTGTTTGGGGAGTGTTTTTTGGAAGGGCCATCCTGCGTGACACTGCAGTGCCACTCCTAGATGGGCCAGGTGTTTGTGTCGGCCACTAGGGTCGCTTATCTTACTCACACAGCTACCTCATTGCGCCTCTTTTTTTCTTTGCGTCATGTGCTGTTTGGGGAGTGTTTTTTGGAATGGCCATCCTGCGTGACACTGCAGTGCCACTCCTAGATGGGCCAGGTGTTTGTGTCGGCCACTAGGGTCGCTTAGCTTAGTCATCCAGCGACCTCGGTACAAATTTTAGGACTAAAAATAATATTGTGAGGTGTGAGGTATTCAGAATAGACTGAAAATGAGTGGAAATTATGGTTTTTGAGGTTAATAATACTTTGGGATCAAAATGACCCCCAAATTCTATGATTTAAGCTGTTTTTTAGTGTTTTTTGAAAAAAACACCCGAATCCAAAACACACCCGAATCCGACAAAAAAAATTCGGTGAGGTTTTGCCAAAACGCGGTCGAACCCAAAACACGGCCGCGGAACCGAACCCAAAACCAAAACACAAAACCCGAAAAATTTCAAGTGCACATCTCTAGTGTATACACCGCAATGCACAGGCGTGTCGTACAAAGTGGATCGTTGCTGAGTGATGGATTTAACAAAGAATCAATTCGCACAACCAATCGCAAGCAGATTGACAGGAAGATGGCGTTTGTGGGTGGCAACTGACCGTTTTCTGGGAGTGTTTGAAAAAACGCAGGCATGTCCAGGCGTTTGCAGGGCGGGTGTCTGACGTCAATTCCAGGACCAAAAAGACTGAAGTGATCGCAGCAGCTGAGTACGTCCAGACCTACTCAGAAACTGCACAAACTGTTTTTGCAGAGCACGGCTGCAAAGCCATTCGCACACTTGCAAAGCGAAAATACACTTCCCCCATAGGCGGCGACTATGCGTTTGCATGGCTGCTAAAAGTAGCTAGCGAGCGATCTACTCAGAATGAGGGCCTACTATCACTGAAAGAGAGATCATTGTCACCTTAGAGATGTTCTTGCAGACATTGCCAGAATGTTTCCCTAGTTACATAACATCAGACATGTCCTATCATTTTTATGTATTGCTAAGGTGAAACATTAGTGCCTTATAATGAGTCACACTCGCTACGGATGTGTTTTTACTTTGCACACGGAGTCGCAGTACTGAGTCAGATGCATGGTATTAGAAATGTATTGGGCATTCCTGGGCGGTTATGAGGGGTGGCAAGGGGTGGCTGATCAGACATACGGTGATGCTGCATCTTATGCGAGTGCTACAGTATAATAGTGTCACCAGATTGTCGCTAAAAGTGGTAAAGTACAAGGACGCTGCATCGGTCACACTGAAGGCCACACTCAGATGGAGACTCTGCATCTACGTCCGACTCAGAATCAGCACCTTAAATGTTGCTGTTACTTTCCCCCCAGATTTTTATTGAATTTTTGTGTTGATAAAAATATGTCCCTGTTTGCTTTACTTGATATTGTGTAGGGAGTCGGGACAAAGCTGAGTTGGAAACTGCAATTTGGCCAGATTAATGTGCATTGCTATACAGTACATGTAACTAACAGTCCCTCTTTTTTATAATGATTCTTTATTAAAGGAATAATGATTAACTGAAATTGTTGTGGTCTTTGAAAACATCCAATCAACAGGGGCACCAATTGGCTAGGATGGCCCTCTCCAGGGGCACAAGGTGAGGGGTGGTGCTGCCCAGCGGTGCCTCCCACAGCCAGGAGGTAGAATGGACAGGGTTTAGTGAGATCCGGGGAAGGCAGGGAAGCAGTCTCAGTGATGCTGGCGGGGGAGGAGCAGGCGAGTAATGGGGGAGTGTCGAGGCTGGCAGCAGCAATGCCAGGAAGCACTGCACACACCGGAGCTGAGGCTGCTGGGAGCCTAAGCGAGTGTGCAGGTAGAGAAGGTTAAGATGACAAATAGTAACATAGTAACTAAGGTTGAAAAAAGACAATTGTCCATCGAGTTCAACCTATTTGTGGTCTCCTATGCAGTCTTATTATAAGACTAGTTATTTTTATTTTAGGACTAGTTAAATTTACTATAATGCGTGCCTACACACTAGTGATGTGCACCGGAAATTTTTCGGGTTTTGTGTTTTGGTTTTGGGTTCGGTTCCGTGGCCGTGTTTTGGATTCGGACGCGTTTTGGCAAAACCTTACCGGAAATTTTTTGTCGGATTCGGGTGTGTTTTGGATTTGGGTGTTTTTTTTCAAAAAATCCTCAAAAACAGCTTAAATCATAGAATTTGGGGGTCATTTTGATCCCATAGTATTATTAACCTCAATAACCATAATTTCCACTCATTTTCAGTCTATTCTGAACACCTCACACCTCACAATATTATTTTTAGTCCTAAAATTTGCACCTAGGTCGCTGGATGGCTAAGCTAAGCGACACAAGTGGCCGACACAAACACCTGGCCCATCTAGGAGTGGCACTGCAGTGTCAGGCAGGATGGCACTTCAAAAAAATTGTCCCCAAACAGCACATGATGCAAAGAAAAAAAAGAGGCGCACCAAGGTCGCTGTGTGACTAAGCTAAGCGACCCAAGTGGCCTACACAAACACCTGGCCCATCTAGGAGTGGCACTGCAGTGTCAGACAGGATGGCACTTCAAAAAAATAGTCCCCAAACAGCACATGATGCAAAGAAAAAAAGAGGCGCAATGAGGTAGCTGTGTGACTAAGCTAAGCGACCCAAGTGCCGACACAAACACCTGGCCCATCTAGGAGTGGCACTGCAGTGTCAGACAGGATGGCACTTCAAATAAATAGTCCCCAAACAGCACATGATGCAAAGAAAAAAAGAGGCGCACCAAGGTCACTGTGTGACTAATCTAAGCGACACAAGTGGCCGACACAAACACCTGGCCCATCTAGGAGTGGCACTGCAGTGTCAGGCAGGATGGCACTTCAAAAAAATACTCCCCAAACAGCACATGATGCAAAGAAAAAAAGAGGCGCAATGAGGTAGCTGTGTGACTAAGCTAAACGACCCAAGTGGCCGACACAAACAACTGGCCCATCTAGGAGTGGCACTGCAGTGTCAGACAGGACGGCACTTCAAAAAAATAGTCCCCAAACAGCACATGATGCAAAGAAAGTAAGAGGCGCAATGAGGTAGCTGTGTGACTAAGCTAAGCGACCCAAGTGGCCGACACAAACACCTGGCCCATCTAGGAGTGGCACTGCAGTGTCAGGCAGGATGGCACTTCAAAAAAATAGTCCCCAACAGCACATGATACAATGAAAAAAAGAGGCGCAATGAGGTAGCTGTGTGACTAAGCTAAGCGACCCAAGTGGCCGACACAAACACCTGGCCCATCTAGGAGTGGCACTGCAGTGTCAGACAGGATGGCACTTCTAAAAAATAGTCCCCAAACAGCACATGATGCAAAGAAAAAAAAGAGGCGCAATGAGGTAGCTGTGTGACTAAGCTAAGCGACCCAAGTGGCCGACACAAACACCTGGCCCATCTAGGAGTGGCACTGCAGTGTCAGGCAGGATGGCCCTTCAAAAAAATAGTCCCCAAACAGCACATGATGCAAAGAAAAAAAGAGGCGCAATGAGGTAGCTGTGTGACTAAGCTAAGCGACCCAAGTGGCCGACACAAACACCTGGCCCATCTAGGAGTGGCACTGCAGTTTCAGGCAGGATGGCCCTTCAAAAAAATACTCCCCAAACAGCACATGATGCAAAGAAAAATGAAAGAAAAAAGAGGTGCAAGATGGAATTGTCCTTGGGCCCTCCCACCCACCCTTATGTTGTATAAACAGGACATGCACACTTTAACGAACCCATCATTTCAGTGACAGGGTCTGCCACACGACTGTGGCTGAAATGACAGGTTGGTTTGGGCCCCCACCAAAAAAGAAGCAATCAATCTCTCCTTGCACAAACTGGCTCTACAGAGGCAAGATGTCCACCTCCTCCTCATCGTCCGATTCATCACCCCTTTCACTGTGTACATCCCCCTCCTCACAGATTATTAATTTGTCCCCACTGGAATCCACCATCTCAGGTCCCCGTGTACTTTCTGGAGGCAATTGCTGCTGGTGAATGTCTCCACGGAGGAATTGATTATAATTCATTTTAATGAACATCATCTTCTCCACATTTTCTGGAAGTAACCTCGTACGCCGATTGCTGACAAGGTGAGCGGCTGCACTAAACACTCTTTCGGAGTACACACTGGAGGGAGGGCAACTTAGGTAGAATAAAGCCAGTTTGTGCAAGGGCCTCCAAATTGCCTCTTTTTCCTGCCAGTATACGTACGGACTGTCTGACGTGCCTACTTGGATGCGGTCACTCATATAATCCTCCACCATTCTTTCAATGGTGAGAGAATCATATGCAGTGACAGTAGACGACATGTCAGTAATCGTTGGCAGGTCCTTCAGTCCGGACCAGATGTCAGCACTCGCTCCAGACTGCCCTGCATCACCGCCAGCGGGTGGGCTCGGAATTCTTAGCCTTTTCCTCGCACCCCCAGTTGCGGGAGAATGTGAAGGAGGAGCTGTTGACGGGTCACGTTCCGCTTGACTTGACAATTTTCTCACCAGCAAGTCTTTGAACCCCTGCAGACTTGTGTCTGCCGGAAAGAGAGATACAACGTAGGTTTTAAATCTAGGATCGAGCACGGTGGCCAAAATGTAGTGCTCTGATTTCAACAGATTGACCACCCGTGAATCCTGGTTAAGCGAATTAAGAGCTCCATCCACAAGTCCCACATGCCTAGCGGAATCGCTCTGTTTTAGCTCCTCCTTCAATGTCTCCAGCTTCTTCTGCAAAAGCCTGATGAGGGGAATGACCTGACTCAGGCTGGCAGTGTCTGAATTGACTTCACGTGTGGCAAGTTCAAAGGGTTGCAGAACCTTGCACAACGTTGAAATCATTCTCCACTGCGCTTGAGACAGGTGCATTCCACCTCCTTTGCCTATATCGTGGCCAGATGTATAGGCTTGAATGGCCTTTTGCTGCTCCTCCATCCTCTGAAGCATATAGAGGGTTGAATTCCACCTCGTTACCACCTCTTGCTTCAGATGATGGCAGGGCAGGTTCAGGTATTTTTGGTGGTGCTCCAGTCTTCTGTACGCGGTGCCTGAACGCCGAAAGTGGCCCGCAATTCTTTGGGCCACCGACAGCATCTCTTGCACGCCCCTGTCGTTTTTTAAATAATTCTGCACCACCAAATTCAAGGTATGTGCAAAACATGGGATGTGCTGGAATTTGCCCAGATGTAATGCACGCACAATATTGGTGGCGTTGTCCGATGTCACAAATCCCCAGGAGAGTCCAATTGGGGTAAGCCATTCTGCGATGATGTTCCTCAGTTGCCGTAAGAGGTTTTCAGCTGTGTGCCTATTCTGGAAAGCGGTGATACAAAGCGTAGCCTGCCTAGGAACGAGTTGACGTTTGCGAGATGCTGCTACTGGTGCCGCCGCTGCTGTTCTTGCAGCGGGAGGCAATACATCTACCCAGTGGGCTGTCACAGTCATATAGTCCTGAGTCTGCCCTGCTCCACTTGTCCACATGTCCGTGGTTAAGTGGACATTGGGTACAACTGCATTTTTTTGGACACTGGTGAGTCTTTTTCTGACGTCCGTGTACATTCTCGGTATCGCCTGCCTAGAGAAGTGGAACCTAGATGGTATTTGGTAACGGGGGCACACTACCTCAAGCAATTGTCTAGTTCCCCGTGAACTAACGGCGGATACCGGACGCACGTCTAACACCAACATAGTTGTCAAGGCCTCAGTTATCCGCTTTGCAACAGGATGACTGCTGTGATATTTCATCTTCCTCGCAAAGGACTGTTGGACAGTCAATTGCTTACTTGAAGTAGTACAAGTGGTCTTCCGACTTCCCCTCTGGGATGACGATCGACTCCCAGCAGCACATGTCCGTGGTTAAGTGGACATTGGGTACAACTGCATTTTTTAGGACACTGGTGAGTCTTTTTCTGAGGTCTGTGTACATTTTCGGTATCGCCTGCCTAGAGAAATGGAACCTAGATGGTATTTGGTACCGGGGACACAGTACCTCAATCAAGTCTATAGTTGGCTCTGAATTAACGATGGATACCGGAACCACATTTCTCACCACCCAGGCTGCTAAGGCCTCAGTTATCCACTTTGCAGCAGGATGACTGCTGTGATATTTAATCTTCCTTGCAAAGGACTGTTGTACAGTCAATTGCTTACTGGAAGTAGTACAAGTGGTCTTCCGACTTCCCCTCTGGGATGACGATCGACTCCCAGCAGCAACAACAGCAGCGCCAGCAGCAGTAGGCGTTACACTCAAGGATGCATCGGAGGAATCCCAGGCAGGAGAGGACTCGTCAGACTTGACAGTGACATGGCCTGCAGGACTATTGGCTTTCCTGGGTAAGGAGGAAATTGACACTGAGGGAGTTGGTGGTGTGGTTTGCAGGAGCTTGGTTACAAGAGGAAGGGATTTAGTGGTCAGTGGACTGCTTCCGCTGTCACCCAAAGTTTTTGAACTTGTCACTGACTTATGATGAATGCGCTGCAGGTGACGTATAAGGGAGGATGTTCCGAGGTGGTTAACGTCCTTACCCCTACTTATTACAGCTTGACAAAGGCAACACACGGCTTGACACCAGTTGTCCGCATTTGTGTTGAAATAATTCCACACCGAAGAGCTGATTTTTTTTGTATTTTGACCAGGCATGTCAATGGCCATATTCGTCCCACGGACAACAGGTGTCTCCCCGGGTGCCTGACTTAAACAAACCACCTCACCATCAGAATCCTCCTTGTCAATTTCCTCCCCAGCGCCAGCAACACCCATATCCTCATCCTGGTGTACTTCAACACTGACATCTTCAATTTGACTATCAGGAACTGGACTGCGGGTGCTCCTTCCAGCACTTGCAGGGGGCGTGCAAATGGTGGAAGGCGCAAGCTCTTCCCGTCCAGTGTTGGGAAGGTCAGGCATTGCAACCGACACAATTGGACTCTCCTTGGGGATTTGTGATTTCGAAGAATGCACAGTTCTTTGCTGTGCTTTTGCCAGCTTAAGACTTTTCTTTTTTCTAGCGAGAGGATGAGTGCTTACATCCTCATGTGAAGCTGAACCACTAGCCATGAACATAGGCCAGGGCCTCAGCCGTTCCTTGCCACTCCGTGTCGTAAATGGCATATTGGCAAGTTTACGCTTCTCCTCAGACGCTTTTCATTTTGATTTTTGGGTCATTTTACTGAACTTTTGTGTTTTGGATTTTACATGCTCTCTACTATGACATTGGGCATCGGCCTTGGCAGACAACGTTGATGGCATTTCATCGTCTCGGCCATGACTAGTGGCAGCAGCTTCAGCACGAGGTGGAAGTAGATCTTGATCTTTCCCTATTTTTTTAACCTCCACATTTTTGTTCTCCATATTTTAATGTGTGGAATTATATGCCAGTATCAATAGCAATGACCTACTACTATATATACTGCGCACAACTAAAATGCACCACAGGTATACAATGTAGATGGATGGATAGTATACATAATGGATGACGAGTGACGACACAGAGGTAGGTACAGCAGTGGCCTACCGGTCTGCTATATACAGTATACTGGACCTGGTGGACACTGTCAGCAAACTGCTAAACTAGTCTAAAAAAAAAGGCACCACAGGTATACAATGTAGATGGATGGATAGTACACTTAATGGATGACGAGTGACGACACAGAGGTAGGTACAGCAGTGGCCTACCGTACTGCTATATACAGTATACTGGACCTGGTGGACACTGTCAGCAAACTGCTAAACTAGTCTAAAAAAAGGCACCACAGGTATACAATGTAGATTGATGGATAGTATACTTAATGGATGACGAGTGACGACACAGAGGTAGGTTCAGCAGTGGCCTACCGTACTGCTATATACAGTATACTGGACCTGGTGGACACTGTCAGCAAACTGTTAAACTAGTCTAAAAAAAAGGCACCACAGGTATACAATGTAGATGGATGGATAGTATACTTAATGGATGACGAGTGACGACACAGAGGTAGGTACAGCAGTGGCCTACCGTACTGCTATATGCAGTATACTGGACCTGGTGGACACTGTCAGCAAACTGCTAAACTAGTCTAAAAAAAAGGCACCACAGGTATACAATGTAGATGGATGGATAGTATACTTAATGGATGACGAGTGACGACACAGAGGTAGGTACAGCAGTGGCCTACAGTACTGCTATATACAGTATACTGGACCTGGTGGACACTGTCAGCAAACTACTAAACTAGTCTAAAAAAAGGCACCACAGGTATACAATGTAGATGGATGGATAGTATACTTAATGGATGACGAGTGACGACATAGAGGTAGGTACAGCAGTGGCCTACCGGTCTGCTATATACAGTATACTGGACCTGGTGGACACTGTAAGCAAAGTGCTAAACTAGTCTAAAAAAAAGGCACCACAGGTATACAATGTAGATGGATGGATAGTATACTTAATGGATGACGAGTGACGACACAGAGGTAGGTACAGCAGTGGCCTACCGGTCTGCTATATACAGTATACTGGACCTGGTGGACACTGTCAGCAAACTGCTAAACTAGTCTAAAAAAAAGGCACCACAGGTATACAATGTAGATGGATGGATAGTATACTTAATGGATGACAAGTGACGACACAGAGGTAGGTACAGCAGTGGCCTACCGTACTGCTATATACAGTATACTGGACCTGGTGGACACTGTCAGCAAACTGCTAAACTAGTCTAAAAAAAGGCACCACAGGTATACAATGTAGATGGATGGATAGTATACTTAATGGATGACGAGTGACGACACAGAGGTAGATACAGCAGTGGCCTACCAGTCTGCTATATACAGTATACTGGACCTGGTGGACACTGTCAGCAAACTGCTAAACTAGTCTAAAAAAAAGGCACCACAGGTATACAATGTAGATGGATGGATAGTATACTTAATGGATGACGAGTGACGACACAGAGGTAGGTACAGCAGTGGCCTACCGTACTGCTATATACAGTATACTGGACCTGGTGGACACTGTCAGCAAACTGCTAAACTAGTCTAAAAAAAGGCACCACAGGTATACAATGTAGATGGATGGATAGTATACTTAATGGATGACGAGTGACGACACAGAGGTAGGTACAGCAGTGGCCTACCGTACTGCTATATATAGTATACTGGACCTGGTGGACACTGTCAGCAAACTGCTAAACTAAAATGCACCACAGGTATAGGAATGTAGATGGATAGTATACTTAATGGATGACGACACAGAGGTAGGTACAGCAGTGCACTCTGCACTGTACTCCTCCTATATAATATTAATTATACTGGTGGTCCCCAGTCCCCACAATAAAGCAGCACACTGTGAGCACAGATATGGAGTGTTTTTCAGGCAGACAAACGTATACTGGTGGTCACTTATCAGCAAAACTCTGCACTGTACTCCTCCTAACAGCTGCTCCCCAATCCTCCCCACAATTATAGTAATAAACAAGCAATCAAATCAACTGTCTTCTACAATAAACGGAGAGGACGCCAGCCACGTCCTCTCCCTATCATCTCCAATGCACGTGTGAAAATGGCGGCGACACGCGGCTGCTTATATAGAATCCGAACCTCGCGAGAATCCGACAGCGGGATGATGACGTGCGGGCGCGCTCGGGTTAACCGAGCCATACGGGAGAATCCGAGTATGGCTCGGACCCGTGTAAAAAAGGTAAAGTTCGGGGGGGTTCGGTTTCTCGGAAACCGAACCCGCTCATCACTACTACACACCATAACCCTGAATATCTTTATCCAATAGGAATTTATCTAACCCATTCTTAAAGGTGTTGACTGAGTCCGCAGTTACTACTCTCTCAGGCAGGGAATTCCAAACACGTATTGTCCTTACTGTGAAAAAACCTTTTTGCCTCAATGTGCGGAAACTCCTCTCCTCTAACCTAAGCGAGTGACCACGTGTCCCCTGTGCTGATTTTATAGAAAATAGGTCCCTCCTGAGCTCTGTGTATTGACCCCTTATACATTTGTAGATGTTGATCATGTCCCCTCTTAGTCTCCTCTTTTCCAATGTAAACATGCCTAGCCTTGCAAGCCTTTCCTCGTATTCCAGCGTCTCTATGCCCTTGATTAGTTTGGTCGCCCGCCTCTGAACCTTTTCTAGCTGCAGGATATCCTTTTTGTAATATGGTGTCCAAAATTGCACACAGTATTCAAGATGTGGCCTCCCTTGCATCAATTCCCCGTTTTATGCATGCTAATATCTTATTAGCCTTCTCTGCTGCACTCCTACTTTGGGTACTGCTGCTTAATTTGTTATCTATGTGAACCCATAAGTCTTTTTCCAGTACAGAATCCCCTAGTATTACCCCATTTAGTATGTGGTGTCATTTTTGGTCTTGCCCCCATAGTGCATTACCTTACACTTGTGTGTGTTGAATCTCATTCTCCATTTTGCTGCCCATGTTTCCAGTTTAGTTAAGTCGTTCTGAAGAGACTCTGCATCCCCCGCCGTATTTATAACCTTACACAATTTGGTATCGTCTGCAAAAATTGACACAATGCTCTCTAGACCTACTGTTAGGTCGTTAATGAAAATGTTGAACAAATAATAATAGTATAGCAATATACAGGTAATGGGCCCGGCACTCAGGGGACATGGTGGGTACTGGGGGGACAGGGTGCAGGGAGGGGTCAGGGGTGACAGGTGTGCAGTGAGAATGAGCTATGCCGGCAGCTACAGGTAGACAAGACTAGGCTAGCTTGAGGAGGGGTTGGTACGCTCTGCTTGCTGGGAGTAGCAATCAGTCAGCATCTACTACAGGGGTTGTTACACAGGGATGGTGGCTGCTGGGGCTTCAATAAAGGAAAACTTGCTTTTCTGGGTAAAGTTAGATGATATAGGTAACACTACACAATCTGTTTGGTAAGTGACCCACTGGGTAAACTACCACTGGAAGGAGAGAGGTGGGACATGGAGCACATTAAAGACATAAAGAAACATACAGGCCAAGGTTGGGGTAGGGGTGATATTATATGGAACATACAGGGAAGGGGTGGTCTAAGGTACATTTGGAAGGCACAGTAAGGTACATATTGGGATATGTGTGGCATTATATGGAATATATGGGGGATACTAAAAGGTACAGATGTGTCCACTATTACCTTTCTGAAAAGAGTGCCATAGCAGTAAATTTGGCATGACATGAATTCCTTTTGTTGTTGGGCCATCATGTTGTGCTGTGACAATTCATGACAATTCATAGTTTCACCACTGGGTGTCCAGTGCATCAAGTAACGTAGCTTTCCACCAACATTGCTGTTAAATAGACACTGTAATCAGGTCGTTGTGATGTATGGCCAGCTTTAGAGTGTAATTGCTAATTGTGTAGGTGTGAAAATCACAGTGTGAGAGGCCTTTGAAGTAGACTCCTTGGGGGGTACAGATTTTATCCTGGCTGGGGGATGTTACTATATGTTGCTCATAGCACAGAGGTGAATGAAGTCTAAAGTGAAATTAAATAATAAGTTAAGAAAAACCTTAGTGCTAGAGAGTAAAAGAACATATAAGATTTTGCAATGATAAAATATTTCCAAATAAAGGGCCTCATTACGAGTTGATCGCACGAAGCTGCTTTTTGCAGCCCGTGCAATCATCTAATCTCCACCTATGAGGGTTGGTTTTTTCCCATAGCAAAGCTGCAATCACTTGTGCAGGCCTGCTATGGTAAAAAATGTTGTGCAGTTTCTAAGTAGGTCTGGACTTAGGGGGTCATTACGACTCGATTGCAGCATGTCGTCGTTCGCACAGCTGCAATCGGGTCCGTACTGCGCATGTGCGGCGGCTGCTATGTGCACGCATGGCCATCGCTGGGCAACGACGCTGGGACCGAAAAAAGCGATCGCAGCACCAATCGCACGAAGATTGACAGGCAGAGGGCGTTCCTAGGCAACTCACCATTTGCAGCCGTTTTCGGGGAGTGGTAAGAAAAACGCAGGCATGGTGAGAGAAACGCAAGTGTGTCCAGGGTGAGTGTTTGACGTCAGAGCTAGGACCGAACAGGTTGAAAACATTGCAGCAGGTAAGTAAGTCACCGTCACCCCTGCACTAAGCATACTGCCGGCACTGCCAACACCCCTGCACCGAGGACACTTCTGGCACTCCCACACTGCCGACACTCCTGCACTGAGGACACTGCCGGCACAACTGCACTGGGGATACTGCCAGCACTCCTGCACTGAGGACACCTCGTACACTGCCGACACTGCCAGCACTTCTGCACCGAGGACACTTCCGGCACTCCCACACTGCCGGCACCCCTGACTGCTGACACTGCTGGCACCCCTGCGCTGGGGATACTGCCAGCACTCCTGCACTGATTACACCACCTGCACCTCTGCACCGAAGACACTACTGGCACTCCCACATGTATTGGAGATATATTAATACTTCACAATTAGCTGCCGCTGCTGATACTCCCGTGTGCCTGATGGATAAATTGCCCTGCACATATGGATGTCCATGTTGCTGCCCACGGTGCTGTTGGTGGCTAGAGGTGGGAGGAGAAGCCACCGGCATCTGTGATTCTGCTGACCGGAAGTCGGACCCGGTCACTTGCTCGTTGCCAGGGGTTACATGCTCGTTGCCAGTGGTTACATATGCTTGTTGCCATAGGGGTTACATGCTTAGTACCAGGAGGTTACATGCTCATTCTGGGTAGCGCTGGGTAATGGTCTAGTACACAGGTTCTCAAACTCGGTCCTCAGTACCCCACACGGTGCATGTTTTGCAGGTCTCCTCACAGAATCACAAGTGAAATAATTAGCTCCACCTGTGGACTTTGTAAAATGTGTCGGTGAGTAATTAATACACCTTTGCACCTGCTGGGTTACCTGCAAAACATGCACTGTGTGGGGTCCTGAGGACCGAGTTTGAGAACCTCTGGTCTAGTAATACCCCTGGCATCTGTCTCCTAGAAGGGCCATCTTCCATGCTGTCTGCATGGAATCTGCAGCTTCCAGTAGTAGGTAGATCCTAAGCATCTATTGTGCCGCTGCTGCGCCCCCCCCAGCCCCAGGACTCAGCCATCCAGGCTGCAGCCTTATGGCTGATCAGGCCCTGGGTCTCATGTTTCTTCACCTACTTGTATGGCAGGCAGAGCACCCAGTGACTTATTATGGAGCACAGCCCAAGCACTGGACTGATTTGTGGCAGACAGGCACAGCACCCACTTGTATGGCAGACAGAGCACCCGGTTACTTATTATGGCAGCACAGCCCAAGCACTGGACTGATTTGTGGCAGACAGGCACAGCACCCACTTGTATGGCAGACAGAGCACCCGGTTACTTATTATGGCAACACAGCCTCAGCACTGGACCAATTTGTGGCAGACAGATGCAGCACCCACTTGTATGGCAGACACTGTCGATCTTCAGACCGGATCCCAGTGAAATATATGCGGTATTGAAATACCAAAAATTCTCTCTACTCACACCTTAACCACCAAACAATTGCAAAAAATGACAAGTATCAATAGTGCCTTTTAGTTAGTATCATAATTTCCATATCGAATCTCTGTGTGGAGTTTGTATGAACTCTTCATCAGCACATTATCAATCATAAGGGAAAAGATTTTTTCAAACATATAGGCAACATTGAGCCAGGTACATGTTTGAAGTTAGTATGAGAGATGTATTGGAAAATTATTAATACTTCACAATTAGCTGCTACAGCTGATATTCCCGTGTGCATGATGGATAAATTGGCCTGCACATATGGTTCATGGGGGTCATTCTGACCCGATCGCTGCTGCTGACCAGCCGCTGCGGGGCGTGTAGCGAGGATTCGCTCCCGGCCAGTACGCTAAAACTGCGCTGGCCGGGAGCTACTCCTGAAGTACAAAAGCATTGCCGCTGTGCAATGCTTTTGTACTTCTGCGGGGGAAAGGGGGGCGGAACTGACCTGCGGGGCGGACTAGCCCTGTGCTGGGCATCCCCATGCATGTCTCTGTTCCTGATCGTAGCCCTGCAAAATTTTGCAGGGCTACGATCAACTTAGAATGACCCCCCCCATAGCCGCAATTTTGTTAGCAGATGGGCAAAACCATGGGGGTCATGCAGACCTGATCGCACGCTAGGTTTTTTCGCTGCGCTGCGATCAGGTCATAACTGCGCGTGCGTGTGCACCGCAATACGCAGGCGCGTCGCACGGGTACAAAGTGGATCGTTGCTGAGCAATGGATTTAATGAAGAATCCATTCGCACAGACAATTGCAAGGAGATTGACTGGAAGAAAACATTTGTGGATGTCAACTGAACGTTTTCTGGGAGTGTTTGGTAAAACGCAGGTGTGTCCATGCATTTGCAGGGTGGGTGTCTGACGTAAATTCGGGGCAATCACTTTAGGCTGTTCGTGTCCGGAATTGACGTCCGACACCTGCCCTGCAAACGCTTGGACATGCCTGCGTTTTTCCAAACACTCCCAGAAAATGTTCAGTTGCCACGCACAAATGCCCTCTTCCTGTCAATCTCCTTGCGATCTGCTGTCTCTGTGTCTCCCGCCCTCTGATTTTCTTTCTCCTAGACTTTATCTCCTTCCCCATGACTCTCTCTCACATGACTGTCTCAGTGTCTCTCGCCATCTGACTGTCTCTCTCCCTCTAACTCTATCGCTCTCTCTCCTTTAATCTATCTCTCCCCTTCACTATCTCTGTGTCTCTGTCCCCTGAATTTGTTGCTATCTCCTCCTGACTCTATCGCTCTCCCCCTGACTCTGTCTCTCAGTGTCTCCCACCCTCTCATTTTCTTTCTCCTAGACTTTATCTCTCTCCCCAACTATCTCCATCAAAGTTTGTCTCTCTCCCTATAACTCTATCACTATCTCTCCTTGACTCTCTCTCTCTCCCCTTAACTATCTCTCTATGTCTCTGTCCCCTGAATTTGTCACTCTCTTCTCCTAACTTTATCGCTCTCCCCCTGACTCTGTCTCTCACCCTTTGATTTTCTTTCTCCTAGACTTTATCTCTCTCCCTCTGACTATCTCTCTCACATGACTATCTCACTTTGTCTCTCCATCAAACTTTGTCTCTCTCCCTCTAACTCTGTCGCTCTCTCTCCTTGACTCTATCTCTCTCCCTTTAACTATCTCTGTCCCCTGAATTTTTTTGATCTCTCCTCCTGACTCTATCGCTCTGCCCCTGACTCTGTCTCTCAGTGTCTACCACCCTCTAATTTTCTATTTCCTAGACTTTATCTCTCTCCCTCTGACTTTATCTCTCTCACATGACTCTGTCTCACTTTGTCTCTCTCCATCTAACTCTCTCTCTCCTTGACTCTATCTCTCTCCTCTTTACTGTCTCTCTGTCCCATGACTTTGTCGCTCTCTCCTCCTGACTCTATCGCTCTCCCCCTGACTCTGTCTCTGTACCTCCCAACCTCTGATTTTGTCTTTCAAGTAGACTTTATCTCTCTCCCCTGACTCTATCTCTCTCACATGACTCTGTCTCACTTTCTCTCTCCATCTGCCTTTCTCTCTCCCTCTAACTCTATCTCTCTCCCCTTAATTATCTCTGTGTCTGTCCCCTGACTTTGTCACTCTCTACTCCTGACTCTATCGCTCTCCCCCTAACTCTGTCTCTGTGTCTCCCACCCTCTGATTTTCTTTCTCCTAGACTTTATCGCCTTCCCTCTGACTTTGTCTCTCTCACATGACTCTGTCTCAGTGTCTCTCTCCATCTGACTATATCTCTCCCTCTAACTCTATCACTCTCTCTCCTTTACTCTATCTCTCTCCCCTTAACTATCTGTGTCTCTGTCCCCTGAATTTGTTGCTATCTCCTCCTGACTCTATCGCTCTCCCCCAGACTCTGTCTCTCAGTGTCTCCCACCCTCTGATTTACTTTCTTCTAGACTTTATCTCTCTCTCCCTGACTATTTCTCATATGACTCTTTATCTCCATCAAACTTTGTCTCTCTCCCTATTACTCTATCACTCTCTCTCCTTGACTCTATCTCTCTCTCCTTAACTATCTCTCTATGTCTCTGTCCCCTGAATTTGTCACTCCCTCCTCCTAACTCTTTCGCTCTTCCCCTAACTCTCTCTCAGTGTCTCCCACCCTTTGATTTTCTTTCTGCTAGACTTTATCTCTCTCCCTCTGACAATCTCTCTCACATGACTCTGTCTCACTTTGTCTCTCCATCAAACTTTGTCTCTCTCCCTCTAACTCTATCACTCTCTCTCTCTCCTTGACTCTATCTCTCTCCCTTTAACTATCTCTCTGTGTCTCTGACCCCTGAATTTGTCGCTCACTCCTCCCGACTCTATCGCTCTTCCCCTGACTGTCTCTCAGTGTCTACCACCCTCTAATTTTCTTTATCCTAGACTTTATCTCTCTCCCTCTGACTATCTATCTCACATGACTCTCTCACTTTGTCTCTCTATCAAACTTTGTCTTTCTCCCTCTAACTCTATTGTTCTCTTCTTGACTCTATCTCTTTGCCCTAAACTATCTCTCTGTGTCTCTGTCCCATAACTTTGTCGCTCTCTCCTCCTGACTCTATTGCACTCCCCTAACTCTGTCTCTCATTGTCTACCACCCTCTAATTTTCTTTCTCCTAGACTTTATCTCTCTCACATGACTGTCTCACTTTCTCTCTCCATCTGACTATAGTTTATTGTAATGTTAGCAGCCACACAGCAAAACACAAGCTAAAAAACATTCTCCATAAAGGAGCTTTACAATAAAGAGCATATTACCCCATATTAATAAAGATCTGTTTACAGACTACAGTGAGTGGCCAATTGAACACAGGAAAGTTGCAATCATGCCATAGCATTAGAGTCCAATTCCTAATTGTGTACAGTAGGTGTGAAAATCTCAGTGTGTGAGGCCTTTTGTAGTAGATTCCTTGGAGAGTATAGATAGCATATATCCTGTCTGGGGGATGGCCTGGGATTTGAAATGAATAATTCAATTCCAATTTAAGTCTTTTCAGCTTCTAACTTTAGTCTATGCAGCTACAATATCAAAAGTTTTTTTATACATTTCTTGTTCCTTGCAATAAACAAATATGGTATTTAAAAATATAATTGATTCAACTTCCTTCATAACTGGTCAAATAATGTAAAATGCTCAGGAAATGCACTCTTGTCTGTGAGGGGAGCCTGTGCCATTCCTTAGAGGAGAGTAGGGAGTGGGCATCACAGCATCTACTGTATAAAAGGGCCTACACAGTACACATGGGGTGACTGTGCTGAGCGATCTGAGCGATGCTAGATCACTCAGCAAGATTGCTCAGCACACAGCACTGCACAACAATGTGTCAACGATGTGTGCTGAGCGATCTGTCAGGGCCAGTGAACACTGGCCCTGAGAGGCGATCTGACTAGATTTATCCTGCATGCAGGATCTTAATCGCTGCACCATTGCGACAACTGAACATCTATGTACTTGGGATATACAGTACCTAATAGCCACATAATCACTGTTGAAGTCTGGTTCCAGTTTAAGAAATATAGCATCATAACTATTTATTTACAGTTTCTTACATAGCGCAGCATAATTCTTTCCCATTCGTCCATTTAAAAAATATTAGTTATTTTGTGTGCACTGTGACTGTGTAAAGTAATTGCTATCACACAGAGCTGCCACTGCTGTGATCGGGCAGCGTGGGGGATGGGACTTGCTTGAGTTGTGTGCACTGTGCCTGATTGTTGTCATTCTGTTGGGGGAGGGGAGAACACACAGAGCTGCATAAAGGGGGTCATTCCAAGTTGATCGCTAGCTGCCGTTGTTCGCAGCACAGCGATCAGGCTTAAAATCTGCATTTCTGTGCATGCATATGTCCCGCAATGCGCATGCGCGACGTACGGGTACATAGCCCTTTGTGGTTTTGCACAGATTCTAGCAAAGTTTTCCTTCACACTGGCGCCCGCTAGAAGATTGACAGGAAGGGGGCGTTTCTGAGTGTCAACTGACCGTTTTCAGGGAATGTTTGGAAAAACGCAGGCGTGTCTGAAAAAATGCAGGCGTGGCCGGGCATTCGCTGGGTGGATGTGTGATGTCAAATCTGGACACGAATAGGCTGAAGTGATTGCAAGCACTGAGTAGGTTTAGAGCTACTCAGAAACTGCACAAACTGTTTTTGCAGAGCTCTGCTGCACATGCGTTCGCACTTCTGCTAAGCTAAAATACACTCCCCAGTGGGCGGCGGCATAGCGTTTGCACGGCTGCTACAATTGGCCAGCGAGTGATCAACTTAGAACGACCCCCAATGCTTGGTGCTCAGACGTGCATTAAATGCTTTGCTCACTACAAGGATACTAAAGGTTATGATTTGTGACATGGAGAGACAAGGATGGAAAAAGTAAAAAAATATGAAAACATTCCCAAAACCTTGTGTTGACCATATGTGTGTTTTAACCATTTCCATGTCGACCATTTGCTGCTGTGAGTAGTTGTTTCCTAATTTGGGAGCAGCCGGTATATAATGAGCTGTCCAGGCTCATGGTAGTATTATGTAGTTTCAGGGGTGGTGATACCTGTGCTCACCTGATGTCTAGGTGTATGTGTCTTACATTATTACCAGTAATTTATATAGCGCACACATATTCCGCAGCGCTTTACAGAGAATATTCAGCTATTCACATCAGTCCCTGCCCCAGTGGAGCTTACACTCTATATTACCTACCACATGTACACACACACATTTGCACAAGGGTTAATTTTGTTAGGAACCAATTAACCTATCACTATATTTTGGGATTGTGGGAGGAAACCGGAGTAACCGGAGGAAGCCCACTCAAGTACGGGGAGAATATACAAACTCCACACATTATAATGAGTGTACAATGGTGTATTTGTAGTGTTCTTTATTGCGACACAATGCTCAGGTCACATGCATATTAATTAGACAGATAAAAAGAGAGGTTTTTAAAACCACACAGGACCTGTGTTTGGTTCACACTATGATTAGTTAGAAATTCAAAAAACCAACATAAAGGCAATAAAGGGTCAATTACTCCTGGCACTTGGTTGGTGGTGCGCCCAGAAAAAATAGTTCAATAAACTTTAAGCTTAGTACATCAGGCCCAGTGCACCGTCCCAGGACAGACAACTAATTAGGTTTCCATTTGCCCTCCCCCCTGCCTTATGTTAATGCTAATTGATGTTGTATTGAGACTTTTGTTCAGTCTCTTATGGTAGCCATACATCAGGAAGATATCGTTCCAACCAGCCAACTAGTTGGCTGGTTGGAACGATAATCTGGCAGTGTGTGGGAGGAAACGACTATCAGCCGTTTGCTCCCACACGCTAAAAAACGGCCAGAAACGGTCTGTCCAACTAGTTGGGAAAATCAAACCTGTTTGATTTTCCCAACTAATCGTTCAGGTGTAGGGGGAACTGTCCCTCCAACTGAACGATAAGTAGGCAGACACTGGCCAGCAGCGTCTGCCTACTTTAGTCCCCACCCACATTGCCATCATTGCCAGGCTGCCCCTGACAGCCCGTGATCAGCGGCAGCAGTGGTGTTGGAGCCGGGAGCAGGACCAGGGGCAACTGCTGCAATTCATCATGGCCGGGATGCCTCTCTCCCCTCGGGATCAGCGCTGATGGTTCATGTCACTGTCACTACCCTTCCCTACCAGCACACGCGATGACTCTGTCCCGCATCCCCCGACACCTGTTCACCCCCGCCGATACCTGCTCTCTAGCACCTCAGTACAGCCGGCTGCGGCACTGTGCATAGATAGATACCTGTCAGTGGCAGCAGCTGAGTGGCAGAAGAGCGGCAGTGCTGATCTGCAGTGTCCCCTGCTAGCACAGCACCTGCAAACACCCGGCTCCTCCCCTTACTCCCACGCAAGCACCACCCTCCGGGCACCTTCAGTGTCCTCTGCCCGCACACCGTGAGTATCTGGCACCTTATAAATACCCCTGCCACGCTGTTAACACCACCCGGGAGAGCACCTGCAGTGTCCTCTGCCCGCACCACCTGACCATCACAGCAGGACTCAGGAGCCTAAGCAGGGGTTGAGACAGCAGCAACAGGTCTGCGCCCGACCCACCACCGCCGCCTGTACTCTCATACAGTGGCCACTTCCAGTGGCGCACGCAGGGGGGGTTTCTGAGTACCCAGAAACCCCCCCTGACAGACCAATTTTTATTTCCTGTAACGGGTCACCGACCGCGGACCGCGATCAAGCCCCGCCCCTTGAGCACTGGCTCCGCACCCTCTTCAAACACCCGCGAATCGCGGGTTAGGTAGACTAGTCTGCAGTGGAAAGGGAAGATCCGTCCTTGCTCTGCAGCTTGATCTCTGCCTCCCTCTGTCCCTCATCCACTGTCCAACGTTGCTGCTATTGTGTATGTATGAATGTATCCATCCATCTGTTGTGCTGTATGTATGTATATATATATATATATATATATATATATATATATAGACACTGTGTGTATATATATGTTTATATGTGTGTGTGTATATATATATATATATATATATGTGTGTGTGTATGTGCCTGCTGTGTATATCTATGTATGTACCTACTGTATGTGTGTGTGTGTGTGTGTGTATATATATATATATATGGGATAGGAAAAAGATCTTGTGGGAGCCAATCAGCCTTCAGGATAACAATATTATAAAAATAATTTTTTATTTATACACAAACAAAAGGTATTTATAACCTAAAAGTTTGTCCTAGGTACAAATATCTAAAAATTCAATAAAACAATCTTATACATAGTTGTGAGGAATTTACAGTCAGGTGATCAGTCAGAACTTGTAGGAGACGGGCATCCAACCAGGTGCTTGTATTATAGCTTTGTTAGCTAACAAAGCTATAATACAAGCACCTGGTTGGATGCCCGTCTCCTACAAGTTCTGACTGATCACCTGACTGTAAATTCCTCACAACTATGTATAAGATTGTTTAATTGTTTTATTGAATTTTTAGATATTTGTACCTAGGACAAACTTTTAGGTTATAAATACCTTTTGTTTGTGTATAAATAAAAAATTATTTTTATAATATTGTTATCCTGAAGGCTGATTGGCTCCCACAAGATCTTTTTCCTATCCCATACCTATTCTAGATACCTTATCTGACAGAGGGTATTTCTTGTTGGTTAGAGACAAGTGGTACAGCGCAAAAAGAAGGGTTACCTTTTGTTTTATATATATATATATATATACACACACTAAGTACATACATGCATAGATATACACAGCAGGTACATATATATATATATAAATATATTGTACCCTCTGGGTATATATGTACCTGCTGTGTGTGTTTACATATATCTATAGCTATATATAGATATATATATAATGTATGGGTTGGGTTGGGTTGGGTTCTGAGTGCCGGCGGTCAGAATACTGACTGCTGCATCCCGATTGTGAGAATCCCGACAGGCGGAAGGTAAGTATACTGTATACATTAGTAGTGCCCCCCTAACCCTCCAGGCACCACATACTCCCCCCACAGTACAAATAGCACTGCACAGCTGGCTCACCACCCTCCTCATCCTCATGGTACAAGCGCCAATGGTACTGCACAAACAACTCAATTGATATTTGATTCATGTAATGGTAATATTGAAAGATTATTTTTTTTTTAAGATGAAGCGCTTGATTGAAAATAATACTACAGTATATACTAATTAGACTCCTAGTGCAGCTAGTAATGCAAGGGTTACCCATCCCTTGAAGGAAAAAAGAAAAGCAAAACAATATGTTACAGCGCAGGAGGGTCTAATTTTAAAACAGTTTATAAAAATAGATACCTGTACACATTAATACTAAAAAGGACAACTGGCCGGTTTAATTAGCACATATTATACAAAATGTGTTGTTCACACAAAGTAAAACATAACAATAAATATCTCTAAGGGTACAATCTGCTTCAAAGGTATGTGTAACAATGTAGCAAGAAACCTCTCTCAGTCCGGATACTTAGTAGCACAATGTAAGCTGTAAAAATTGATTCAGTTGCCAATGTATCCAACAGTCTCAAATAGCTGAACAGCCACGTAATACATTTTTTTTTCCTGTTTAAAGTGCCTCAAATAAAATCAATGCTGCGTTTTTCTGCTCTGCCAACAAGATCAGTTTTTGACACATACTGTATATCTGCAGCTTTCAATGGCCACTTACACTGTGCTACCAAGTATCCGGACAGAGGCCCTCATTCCGAGTTGATCGCTCGCTAGCTGTTTTTAGCAGCCGTGCAAACGCTAGGCCGCCGCCCACTGAGAGTGTATTTTAGCTTAGCAGAAGTGTGAATGAAAGGATCGCAGAGCGGCTACAAAATAATTATGTGCAGTTTCAGAGTAGCTTCAGACCTACTCAGCGCTTGCAATCACTTCAGACTGTTCAGTTACTGTTTTGACGTCACGGACACGCCCTGCGTTCGCCCAGCCATGCCTGCGTTTTTCCTGACACACCTGCGTTTTTTCCAACACTCCCTGAAAACGGTCAGTTGACACCCAGAAATGCCCTCATCCTGTCAATCACTCTGCGGCCAGCAGTGCGACTAAAAAGCTTCGCTAGACCTTGTGTGAAACTACATCGGCCGTTGTGAAAGTACGTCCTTTAAAAAAAAAAACATTATTTATTCAAAATATGCAGAAGTAGGCAGGCACTGTCCGCCTACTTCTGTGACATCACAAGTTGGACAGAAGTTGGCAGGTTGGTTGGTCTGATGAAAAGTTGGTTAGATGTGTGGAGCACTGATGAAAAGTTGGTTAGATGTGTGGGGCACTGTTTTAGTTGAACAGACAAGTTGGATGGTTGGAAGTTTGGAGTGTTGGAGAAAAGTTGGTTTGAAGTTGGTCTGATGTATGGCTAGCTTTACTCACAAAGTAGCACATGCACTGTAAAGGGTCAATTACTCCTGGCACCTGGTTGGTGGTGCGCCCAGAAAAAATAGTACAATAAACTGTATAAATGGAAAATAGGAGGTAAAGACAAAAGGAGACTTTAAGTCTGTCCTGGGGCACACTTGTCAAAAATGATTAATAAAATATAACTTTTAATATTCACAATTAAAAAAGATCATCTCACAAAGCGACATGGCGACATGTAAAAATTGTAATCATAAACTTTTTGATACAGTAATCCAATGTATTATTATAGTGAAATATACAGTATGCGGTATTGAAATACCCAAAAATCTCTCAGAGGTGTATTACCTCGTTACAATACTTTGAGAGAATTGGCTTCTCTATACTCACACCTTAACCACCAAACAATTGCAAAAAATGACAAGTATCAATAGTGCCTTTTAATTAGTATCATAATTTCCATATCAAATATCTGTGTGAAGTTTGCCCGGCTGCTGGGATGAGAGAGCCAGGTACCTATATGGAAGTTACTGTAATATGAGAGATGTATTGGAGATATATTAATACTACACAATTAGCTGCCGCTGCTAATATTCCTGTGTGCCTGATGGATAAATTGCCCTGCACATACAGATGTCCATGTTGCTGCCCACGGTGCTGTTGGTGGCTAGAGGTGGGAGGAGAAGCCACCAGCATCCATGATTCTGCTGACCGGAAGTTGGATCCGGTCACATGCTCATTGCCAGGGGTTATATGCTCGTTGCCAGGGGTTACATATGCTTATTGCCATAGGGGTTACATGTTTAGTGCCAGGGGGTTACATGCTCAGTGCCAGGGGGTTACATGCTCATTCTGGGTAGCGCTGGGTAATGGTCTAGTAATACCTCTAGCATCTGTCTCCTAGAAGGCAGCTGCCATTTTTAAAGGGCCGTCTTCCATGCTGTCTGCATTGAATCTGCAGCTTCCAGTAGTAGGTAGAGCCTAAGCGTCTATTGGACCGGTGCTGCCCCCCCCCCCCCCCCCCCCCCAGGACTCAGCCATCCAGGCTGCAGCCTTATGGCTGCTCAGGCCCCAGGTCTCATGTTTCTTCACCCGCTTGTATGGCAGATAGAGCACTGAATGACTTATTATGGAGCACAGCCAGCCCCAGCACTGGACTAATTTGTGGCAGACAGGCGCAGCACCCACTTGTATGGCAGACAGAGCACCCAGTGACTTATTAAGGCAGCACAGCCCCAGCACTGGACTGATTTGTGGCAGACAGGTGCAGCACCCACGTGTATGGCACACAGAGCACCCAGTGACTTATTATGGCAACACAGCCTCAGCGCTGGACCGATTTGTGGCAGACAGACGCAGCACCCACTTGTATGGCAGACACTGTCGATCTTCAGACCGGATCCCAGTGAAATATATGTGGTATTGAAATACCAAAAATTCTCTCTACTCACACCTTAACCACCAAACAATTGCAAAAAATGACAAGTATCAATAGTGCCTTTTAGTTAGTATCATAATTTCTATATTGAATCTCTGTGTGGAGTTTGTATGAACTCTTCATCAGCACATTATCAATCACAAGGAAAAATATTTTTTTAAACATATAGGCAACATTGAGCCAGGTACATGTTGGAAGTTAGTATGAGAGATGTATTGGAAAAATATTAATACTTCACAATTAGCTGCTGCAGCTGATATTCCCGTGTGCATGATCGATAAATTGCCCTGCACACACGGCTCATGGGGGTCATTCTGACCCGATCGCTGCTGCTGACCAGCCGCTGCGGGTCGTGTAGTAATGAGTAGCTCCCGGCCAGCACGCTAAAGCTGCGCTGGCCGGGAGCTACTCCTGAAGTACAAAAGCATCGCCGCTGTGCAATACTTTTGTACTTCTGCGGGGGGGGGGGGGGGGGGGGGGGCGGAACTGACCTGCGGGGTGGACTGGCCCTGTGCTGGGCATCCCCCGCATGTCTCTGTTCCTGATCGTAGCCCTGCAAAATTTTGCAGGGCTACGATCAACTCGGAATGACACCCCATAGCTGCAATTTTGTTAGCAGATGGGCAAAACCATGGGGGTCATGCAGACCTGGTCGCACGCTAGGTTGTTTTGCTGAGCTGCGATCAGGACATAACTTTGCATGTGTGTGCCCCGCAATACGCAGGCGCGTCGCACAGGTACAAAGCGGATCGTTGCTGAGCAATGGATTTAATGAAGAATCCATTCACACAGACAATCGCAAGGAGATTGACTGGAAGAAAACATTTGTGGATGTCAACTGACCATTTTCTGGGAGTGTTTGGAAAAACGCAGGTGTGTCAATGCGTTTGCAGGGTGGGTGTCTGATGTAAATTCGGGGCAAACACTTTAGCCTGTTCGTGTCCGGAATTGACGTCAGACACCTGCCCTGCAAATGCTTGGACATGCCTGCGTTTTTCCAAACACTCCCAGAAAGCGTTCAGTTGCCACCCACAAATGCCCTCTTCCTGTCAATCTCCTTGCGATCTGCTGTGCGAATCGATTCTTCGTTAAATCCATTGCTCAGCAATGATCCGCTTTGTACCTGTACGACGCACATGCGCATTGAGGTGCATACGCATGTGCAGTTTCGACCTGATCGCACCGCTGCAAAACAACCTAGCGTGCGATCATTTCGGAATGACCCCCATGGTTTTGCCCATTTGCAAATAAAATGCTGCTAGAATCAGGTCTGAACTACTCCCTCTAGAATCTCTTAATCAGACTTTCTGCTTGCTCAGTTTCTGAAAATGCCACCTGCTGTCTGAAAAGTGGTACTGCACTATATTTCAGAGGAGATACACATGGCTTGACGTGTATATCTTAAGAGGAAAGCTTATCTCGTGCCATGAACGGCAGGCCATGATACTTTTTTCAGAAAGGTAATAGTGGACACATCTGTACATATGAAAGGTTGTGTGATATTATAAGGAACTTATGGGGGTGGCACTATAAGTTTCAAGGAGCATTACTACTGTGGCATAATGTGTAAGGGGCAATACTACTGTGTGGTGTAATGTGTAAGAGACACTACTGTATGACATTATGTGCATAAGGGTTATTACTAGTATGTGGTGTAATGTGTGAGTGGTACTACTGTGTGGCATAACGCTGATAAGGGGTACTACTGTGTGATGTAATGTGGATAAGGGGTAGTACTGTGTGACATAATGTGAGTAAGAGATACTACTGTTTGACATAATACGAATAACGGGACTGCTGTGTGTTGTAATTAGAATAAGAGACATCACTGTGTGATGTAATGTGAATAAAGGACACTACTATGTGGTGTAATGTGAGTTAGGGGCACCACTGTGTGGCGTAATTTGAATTAGGAGTACTGTTTTGTGGCCATTCCTATGAGACCACACCCATTTTCCACGTATGTGCCTTGGCCGCTCGCTGTCCATATTTAAAATATGGGTGGGGGCGCTTGTCCTTTACTTTGCCTGGGGCACTCAGAAGATGAGAGGCGAGAGAATTACACGGCACATGCATTGTATAAAACAAAAATTCCACAATTCCCTTGACAGGCTACTATAGGTGTGATGATATGTATATGTTACAGGCAAACTGGAAATCCAGTTATTGTGCAGGATTCAGGGGCAGATTTATTAAGCCTGGTGAAGTGATAAAGTGGAAGGTGATAAAGCACCAGCCAATCAGCTTTTAACTTTCATGTTACAGGCTGGGTTTGAAATGACATTTAGGAGCTGACTGGCTGGTGTGTTATCACCTTCCACTTTATCACTTCACCAGGCTTAATAAATCTGCTCCTCAGTATGATATCCCAGCTGTCGGGATCCTGGTGGTCTCGAGACTAGCGCCGGGATCCCGACAGCTGGAATACTGGCAACGAGCGCAGTGTGCTCCCTCGTGGCCACCACAGGGTTATATTCCTTCTCAGGTGGTGGCGTGGACCACCACCCAAGTGGGGTTTCCAGGCGCTGGTCGGGATTCCGACCGCCGGTATTTCACCGGGTGTCGGGATTCTGGTGTTGGTATCCTGACAGCCGGGATCCCAACAGCCGGCAAAATGAATGCCTCCCATTGTGCACAATGCGCCTGATTCAGATGTGGTTGCATTGCCGATGCAGAAGCGGTCCCTTTCAGTGATGGAACTGTGAGGCAACACAAGTGTAGCAGCCGTCCACAAGTACGCCGATACGCCCACTGAAGCCATTGCAACATTCTAAGCAACTGTGCCCTCCATAGCAACCATGACGCAGATGCGAGGAACATCAACTGCCTTAGTGCCTCCATGGTAGCGCAGAATAGTCATGGAAGCTGCGACGCTGGTGCCATGTTTTATGTAGACGGTCATGACATGACCCGAAAATGGTCACGACACGGCTGCGTTTTTGCAGACACTCCTCGTTACCTGCCACAAATGGTTCCTTCCTGTCAATCACTCTCCGACGGATTCCTCACTGTGTGCGGCATTGCAAAGGTACCTTGGCACATGTGCACTGTGGCCGCAACATATGTGCAATCTACTGATAATCGCTCAGTTGCGACACCATTGAAGTTGCGACTGTACCTGAATCAGGCCGAATGCCTGAAGCTTTTAGGCAGTGGGAAATGAAGAAACTGATGGCTACTTTGCCTATGCGATGTGTACCATGCCTAAATGCTTTCAGGCAAAGTGGTAAATACTTTTTTCTTCTTCACTCCAAAAAATAATAATAATACAATGATTTTTTCTTAAAACAATCACTCCACCCCGCCCAAAAAAAAAATAACTTTTTCGTTTTAGATCTAAAAAAATATCTAACTTTATTTAGTATTGAAAAATGTTTATTGCCAATAATGCAGTTACATCAGCCCAACAAAAAATAAAATTACACTATTTTTATTTTTAAACAACTCAAATAAAAAATAAAAAAACCTGAGTTTTAGAAATGTCAAACATCACATTTTGGGTTCCACAAAATAACATAGTAAATCATCTAAAAATCACATCTCTCAAGACAAATGACAAAGGGTCTAATTCAGAGTTGATCGTAGCAGTAAATTTGTTAGCAGTTGGTCAAAATGAATGTAACATGGGGGTCATTCCGAGTTGTTTGCTCGTTATGTTTTTGTCGCAACGGAGCGATTAGTCGCTAATGCGCATGCGCAATGTCCGCAGTGCGACTGCGCCAAGTAAATTTGCTATGCTGTTAGGTATTTTACTCACGGCATTACAAGGGCCCTCATTCCGAGTTGATCGGTCGCAAGGCGAATTTAGCAGAGTTACACACGCTAAGCCTACGCCTACTGGGAGTGTATCTTAGCTTCTTAAAATTGCGACCGATGTATTCGCAATATTGCGATTACAAACTACTTTGCAGTTTCTGAGTAACTTCAACCTTACTCTGCCTGTGCGATCAGTTCAGTGCTTGTCGTTCCTGGTTTGACGTCACAAACACACCCAGCGTTCGCTCAGACACTCCCCCGTTTCTCCAGCCACTCCTGCATTTTTTCCGGAAACGGTAGCGTTTTCATCCACACGCCCATAAAACGCCGTGTTTCCGCCCAGTAACACCCATTTCCTGTCAATCACATTACGATCGCCGGAGCGATGAAAAAGCCGTGAGTAAAAATACTATCTTCATTGTTAAATTACTTGGCGCAGTCGCAGTGCGAATATTGCGCATGCGTACTAAGCGGATTTTCATTGCGATGCGATGAAAAATACCGAGCGAACGACTCGGAATGAGGGCCAAGGTCTTTTCTTCGTTCTGGTGATCGTAATGTGATTGACAGGAAGTGGGTGTTTCTGGGCGGAAACTGGCCGTTTTATGGGTGTGTGCGGAAAAACGCTACCGTTTCTGGGAAAAACGCGGGAGTGGCTGGAGAAACGGAGGAGTGTCTGGCCGAACGCTGGGTGTGTTTGTGACGTCAAACCAGGAACGAAACTGACTGAACTGATCGCAGTTGCCGAGTAAGTGTGGAGCTACTCAGAAACTGCTAAGAAGTGTCTATTCGCAATTTTGCTAATCTTTCGTTCGCAATTTTGATAAGCTAAGATTCACTCCCAGTAGGCGGCGGCTTAGCGTGTGCAAAGCTGCTAAAAGCAGCTTGCGAGCGAACAACTCGGAATGAGGGCCCATGTGCAGAGAGACTTAGATTTGGGTGGGGTGTGTTCAAACTGAAATCTAAATTGCAGTGTAAAAATACTAGTGATGTGCACCGGAAATTTTTCGGGTTTTGTGTTTTGGTTTTGGGTTCGGTTCCGCGGCCGTCTTTTGGGTTCGAACGCGTTTTGGCAAAACCTCACCTAATTTTTTTTGTCGGATTCGGTTGTGTTTTGGATTCGGGTGTTTTTTTCAAAAAACCCTAAAAAACAGCTTAAATCATAGAATTTGGGGGTCATTTTGATCCCATAGTATTATTAACCTCAATAACCATAATTTACACTCATTTCCAGTCTATTTTGAATACCTCACACCTCACAATATTATTTTTAGTCCTAAAATTTGCACCGAGGTCACTGGATGGCTAAGCTAAGCGACCCTAGTGGCCGACACAAACACCTGGCCCATCTAGGAATGGCACTGCAGTGTCACGCAGGATGGCCCTTCAAAAAAATACTCCCCAAACAGCACATGACGCAAAGAAAAAAAGAGGCGCAATGAGGTAGCTGTGTGACTAAGCTAAGCGACCCTAGTGGCCGACACAAACATCTGGCCCATCTAGGAGTGGCACTGCAGTGTCACGCAGGATGGCCATTCAAAAAAATACTCCCCAAACAGCACATGACGCAAAGAAAAAAAGAGGCGCAATGAGGTAGCTGTGTGACTAAGCTAAGCGACCCTAGTGGCCGACACAAACACCTGGCCCATCTAGGAGTGGCACTGCAGTGTCACGCAGGATGGCCCTTCAAAAAAATACTCCCCAAACAGCACATGACGCAAAGAAAAAAAGAGGCGCAATGAGGTAGCTGTGTGACTAAGCTAAGCGACCCTAGTGGCCGACACAAACACCTGGCCCATCTAGGAGTGGCACTGCAGTGTCACGCAGGATGGCCCTTCAAAAAAATACTCCCCAAACAGCACATGACGCAAAGAAAAAAAGAGGCGCAATGAGGTAGCTGTGTGACTAAGCTAAGCGACCCTAGTGGCCGACACAAACACCTGGCCCATTTAGGAGTGGCACTGCAGTGTCACGCAGGATGGCCCTTCAAAAAAATACTCCCCAAACAGCACATGACGCAAAGAAAAATGAAAGAAAAAAGAGGTGCAAGATGGAATTGTCCTTGGGCCCTCCCACCCACCCTTATGTTGTAAAAACAGGACATGCACACTTTAACGAACCCATCATTTCAGCGACAGGGTCTGCCACACGACTGTGACTGAAATGACTGGTTGGTTTGGGCCCCCACCAAAAAAGAAGCAATCAATCTCTCCTTGCACAAACTGGCTCTACGGAGGAAAGATGTCCACCTCATCATCATCGTCCGATTCATCACCCCTTTCACTGTGTACATCCCCCTCCTCACAGATTATTAATTCGTCCCCACTGGAATCCACCATCTCAGGTCCCCGTGTACTTTCTGGAGGCAATTGCTGCTGGTGAATGTCTCCATGGAGGAATTGATTATAATTCATTTTAATGAACATCATCTTCTCCACATTTTCTGGAAGTAACCTCGTACGCCGATTGCTGACAAGGTGAGCGGCGGCACTAAACACTCTTTCGGAGTACACACTGGAGGGAGGGCAACTTAGGTAGAATAAAGCCAGTTTGTGCAAGGGCCTCCAAATTGCCTCTTTTTCCTGCCAGTATACGTACGGACTGTCTGACGTGCCTACTTGGATGCGGTCACTCATATAATCCTCCACCATTCTTTCAATGGTGAGAGAATCATATGCAGTGACAGTAGACGACATGTCAGTAATCGTTGGCAGGTCCTTCAGTCCAGACCAGATGTCAGCATCAGCAGTCACTCCAGACTGCCCTGCATCACCGCCAGCGGGTGGGCTCGGAATTCGTAGCCTTTTCCTCGCACCCCCAGTTGCGGGAGAATGTGAAGGAGGAGATGTTGACGGGTCGCGTTCCGCTTGACTTGACAATTTTCTCACCAGCAGGTCTTTGAACCTCTGAAGACTTGTGTCTGCTGGAAAGAGAGATCCAACGTAGGTTTTAAATCTAGGATCGAGCACGGTGGCCAAAATGTAGTGCTCTGATTTCAACAGATTGACCACACGTGAATCCTGGTTAAGCGAATGAAGGGCTCCATCCACAAGTCCCACATGCCTAGCGGAATCGCTCTGTTTTAGCTCCTCCTTCAATGCCTCCAGCTTCTTCTGCAAAAGCCTGATGAGGGGAATGACCTGACTCAGGCTGGCAGTGTCTGAACTGACTTCACGTGTGGCAAGTTCAAAAGGTTGCAGAACCTTGCACAACGTTGAAATCATTCTCCACTGCGCTTGAGACAGGTGCATTCCACCTCCTTTGCCTATATCGTGGTCAGATGTATAGGCTTGAATGGCCTTTTGCTGCTCCTCCATCCTCTGAAGCATATAGAGGGTTGAATTTCACCTCGTTACCACCTCTTGCTTCAGATGATGGCAGGGCAGGTTCAGGCGTTTTTGGTGGTGCTCCAGTCTTCTGTATGCGGTGCCTGTACGCCGAAAGTGGCCCGCAATTCTTCTGGCCACCGACAGCATCTCTTGCACGCCCCTGTCGTTTTTTAAATAATTCTGCACCACCAAATTCAAGGTATGTGCAAAACATGGGACATGCTGGAATTTGCCCAGATGTAATGCATTCACAATATTGCTGGCGTTGTCCGATGCCACAAATCCCCAGGAGAGTCCAATTGGAGTAAGCCATTCTGCGATGATCTTCCTCAGTTGCCGTAAGAGGTTTTCAGCTGTGTGCGTATTCTGGAAAGCGGTGATATAAAGCGTAGCCTGCCTAGGAACGAGTTGGCGTTTGCGAGATGCTGCTACTGGTGCCGCCGCTGCTGTTCTTGCAGCGGGAGGCAATACATCTACCCAGTGGGCTGTCACAGTCATATAGTCCTGAGTCTGCCCTGCTCCACTTGTCCACATGTCCGTGGTTAAGTGGACATTGGGTACAACTGCATTTTTAGGACACTGGTGAGTCTTTTTCTGACGTCCGTGTACATTCTCGGTATCGCCTGCCTAGAGAAGTGGAACCTAGATGGTATTTGGTAACGGGGGCACACTACCTCAAGCAATTGTCTAGTTCCCCGTGAACTAACGGCGGATACCGGACGCACGTCTAACACCAACATAGTTGTCAAGGCCTCAGTTATCCGCTTTGCAACAGGATGACTGCTGTGATATTTCATCTTCCTCGCAAAGGACTGTTGGACAGTCAATTGCTTACTGGAAGTAGTACAAGTGGTCTTCCGACTTCCCCTCTGGGATGACGATCGACACCCAGCAGCAACAACAGCAGCGCCAGCAGCAGTAGGCGTTACACTCAAGGATGCATCGGAGGAATCCCAGGCAGGAGAGGACTCGTCAGACTTGCCAGTGACATCGCCTGCAGGACTATTAGCTTTCCTGGGTAAGGAGGAAATTGACACTGAGGGAGTTGGTGGTGTGGTTTTGCCCGCGCTTGGTTACAAGAGGAAGGGATTTACTGGTCAGTGGACTGCTTCTGCTGTCGCCCAAGGTTTTTGACTTGTCACTGACTTATTATGAATGCGCTGCAGGTGACGTATAAGGGAGGATGTTCCGAGGTGGTTAACGTCCTTACCCCTACTTATTACAGCTTGACAAAGGCAACACACGGCTTGACACCAGTTGTCCGCATTTATGTTGAAATAATTCCACACTGAAGAGCTGATTTTTTTTGTATTTTGACCAGGCATGTCAATGGCCATATTCCTCCAACGGACAACAGGTGTCTCCCCGGGTGCCTGACTTAAACAAACCACCTCACCATCAGAATCCTCCTTGTCAATTTCCTCCCCAGCGCCAGCAACACCCATATCCTCATCCTGGTGTACTCCAACACTGACATCTTCAATTTGACTATCAGGAACTGGACTGCGGGTGCTCCTTCCAGCACTTGCAGGGGGCGTGCAAATGGTGGAAGGCGCAAGCTCTTCCCGTCCAGTGTTGGGAAGGTCAGGCATCGCAACCGACACAATTGGACTCTCCTTTGGGATTTGGGATTTCGAAGAACGCACAGTTCTTTGCTGTGCTTTTGCCAGCTTAAGTCTTTTTTTTTCTAGCGAGAGGATGCGTGCTTCCATCCTCATGTGAAGCTGAACCACTAGCCATGAACATAGGCCAGGGCCTCAGCCGTTCCTTGCCACTCCGTGTCGTAAATGGCATATTGGCAAGTTTACGCTTCTCCTCAGACGCTTTTAATTTTGATTTTTGGGTCATTTTACTGATCTTTTGTGTTTTGGATTTTACATGCTCTGTACTATGACATTGGGCATCGGCCTTGGCAGACGACGTTGATGGCATTTCATCGTCTCGGCCATGACTAGTGGCAGCAGCTTCAGCACGAGGTGGAAGTGGATCTTGATCTTTCCCTATTTTTTTAACCTCCACATTTTTGTTCTCCATATTTTAATGCGCACAACTAAAAGCCACCACAGGTATACAATGTAGATGGATGGATACTATAGTATTATATTACTTATGGACGACGAGTGCACTGACGACACAGAGGTAGGTACAGCCGTGGCCTACCGTACTGGTTATATATATAATATACTGTATATAACGGACCTGGTGGACACTGTCAGCAGACTGCTATACTAGTATGAAGAAAAAAAAAACCACCACAGGTATACAATGTAGATGGATGGATAGTATAGTATTATATTACTTATGGACGACGAGTGCACTGACGACACAGAGGTAGGTACAGCCGTGGCCTACCGTACTGCTTATATATATAATATACTGTATAACGGACCTGGTGGACACTGTCAGCAGACTGCTAAACTAGTATGAAGAAAAAAAAAGCCACCACAGGTATACAATGTAGATGGATGGATAGTATAGTATTATATTACTTATGGACGATGAGTGCACTGACGACACAGAGGTAGGTACAGCCGTGGCCTACCGTACTGCTTATATATATAATATACTGTATAACGGACCTGGTGGACACTGTCAGCAGACTGCTAAACTAGTATGATGAAAAAAAAAGCCACCACAGGTCTACAATGTAGATGGATGGATAGTATAGTATTATATTACTTATGGACGACGAGTGCACTGACGACACAGAGGTAGGTACAGCCGTGGCCTACCGTACTGCTTATATATATAATATACTGTATATAACGGACCTGGTGGACACTGTCAGCAGACTGCTAAACTAGTATGAAGAAAAAAAAAGCCACCACAGGTCTACAATGTAGATGGATGGATAGTAGAGTATTATATTACTTATGGACGACGAGTGCACTGACGACACAGAGGTAGGTACAGCCGTGGCCTACCGTACTGCTTATATATATAATATACTGTATAACGGACCTGGTGGACACTGTCAGCAGACTGCTAAACTAGTATGAAGAAAAAAAAAGCCACCACAGGTATACAATGTAGATGGATGGATAGTATAGTATTATATTACTTATGGACGACGAGTGCACTGACGACACAGAGGTAGGTACAGCCGTGGCCTACCGTACTGCTTATATATATAATATACTGTATAACGGACCTGGTGGACACTGTCAGCAGACTGCTAAACTAGTATGAAGAAAAAAAAAGCCACCACAGGTATACAATGTAGATGGATGGATAGTATAGTATTATATTACTTATGGATGACGAGTGCACTGACGACACAGAGGTAGGTACAGCCGTGGCCTACCGTACTGCTTATATATATAATATACTGTATAACGGACCTGGTGGACACTGTCAGCAGACTGCTAAACTAGTATGAAGAAAAAAAAAGCCACCACAGGTATACAATGTAAATGGATGGATAGTATAGTATTATATTACTTATGGACGACGAGTGCACTGACGACACAGAGGTAGGTACAGCCGTGGCCTACCGTACTGCTTATATATATATAATATACTGTATAACGGACCTGGTGGACACTGTCAGCAGACTGCTAAACTAGTATGAAGGAAAAAAAAAACACCACAGGTATACAATGTAGATGGATGGATAGTATAGTATTATATTACTTATGGACGACGAGTGCACTGACGACACAGAGGTAGGTACAGCCGTGGCCTACCGTACTGCTTATATATATAATATACTGTATAACGGACCTGGTGGACACTGTCAGCAGACTGCTAAACTAGTATGAAGAAAAAAAAAGCCACCACAGGTATACAATGTAGATGGATGGATAGTATAGTATTATATTACTTATGGATGACGAGTGCACTGACGACACAGAGGTAGGTACAGCCGTGGCCTACCGTACTGCTTATATATATAATATACTGTATAACGGACCTGGTGGACACTGTCAGCAGACTGCTAAACTAGTATGAAGAAAAAAAAAGCCACCACAGGTATACAATGTAAATGGATGGATAGTATAGTATTATATTACTTATGGACGACGAGTGCACTGACGACACAGAGGTAGGTACAGCCGTGGCCTACCGTACTGCTTATATATATATAATATACTGTGTAACGGACCTGGTGGACACTGTCAGCAGACTGCTAAACTAGTATGAAGGAAAAAAAAAACACCACAGGTATACAATGTAGATGGATGGATAGTATAGTATTATATTACTTATGGACGACGAGTGCACTGACGACACAGAGGTAGGTACAGCCGTGGCCTACCGTACTGCATATATATATAATATACTGTATATAACGGACCTGGTGGACACTGTCAGCAGACTGTTAAACTAGTATGAAGGAAAAAAAAACCACCACAGGTATACAATGTAGATGGATGGATAGTATAGTATTATATTACTTATGGACGACGAGTGCACGGACTACACAGAGGTAGGTACAGCCGTGGCCTACCGTACTGCTTATATATATAATATACTGTATAACGGACCTGGTGGACACTGTCAGCAGACTGCTAAACTAGTATGAAGAAAAAAAAAGCCACCACAGGTATACAATGTAGATGGATGGATAGTATAGTATTATATTACTTATGGACGACGAGTGCACTGACGACACAGAGGTAGGTACAGCTGTGGCCTACCGTACTGCTTATATATATAATATATTGTATAACGGACCTGGTGGACACTGTCAGCAGACTGCTAAACTAGTATGAAAAAAAAAAAGCCACCACAGGTATACAATGTAGATGGATGGATAGTATAGTATTATATTACTTATGGACGACGAGTGCACTGACGACACAGAGGTAGGTACAGCCGTGGCCTACCGTACTGCTTATATATATAATATACTGTATAACGGACCTGGTGGACACTGTCAGCAGACTGCTAAACTAGTATGAAGGAAAAAAAAGCCACCACAGGTATACAATGTAGATGGATGGATAGTATAGTATTATATTACTTATGGACGACGAGTGCACTGACGACACAGAGGTAGGTACAGCCGTGGCCTACCGTACTGCTTATATATATAATATACTGTATATAACGGACCTGGTGGACACTGTCAGCAGACTGCTAAACTAGTATGAAGAAAAAAAAAGCCACCACAGGTATACAATGTAAATGGATGGATAGTATAGTATTATATTACTTATGGACGACGAGTGCACTGACGACACAGAGGTAGGTACAGCCGTGGCCTACCGTACTGCTTATATATATAATATAGTGTATAACGGACCTGGTGGACACTGTCAGCAGACTGCTAAACTAGTATGAAGAAAAAAAAAAACACCACAGGTATACAATGTAGATGGATGGATAGTATAGTATTATATTACTTATGGACGACGAGTGCACTGACGACACAGAGGTAGGTACAGCCGTGGCCTACCGTACTGCTTATATATATAATATACTGTATATAACGGACCTGGTGGACACTGTCAGCAGACTGCTAAACTAGTATGAAGAAAAAAAAAGCCACCACAGGTATACAATGTAGATGGACGGATAGTATAGTATTATATTACTTATGGACGACGAGTGCACTGATGACACAGAGGTAGGTACAGCCGTGGCCTACCGTACTGCTTATATATATAATATACTGTATAACGGACCTGGTGGACACTGTCAGCAGACTGCTAAACTAGTATGAAGAGAAAAAAAAGCCACCACAGGTATACAATGTAGATGGATGGATAGTATAGTATTATATTACTTATGGACGACGAGTGCACTGACGACACAGAGGTAGGTACAGCCGTGGCCTACCGTACTGCTTATATATAATATACTGTATAACGGACCTGGTGGACACTGTCAGCAGACTGCTAAACTAGTATGAAGGAAAAAAAAACCACCACAGGTATACAATGTAGATGGATGGATAGTATAGTATTATATTACTTATGGACGACGAGTGCACTGACGACACAGAGGTAGGTACAGCCGTGGCCTACCGTACTGCTTATATATATAATATACTGTATATAACGGACCTGGTGGACACTGTCAGCAGACTGCTAAACTAGTATGAAGAAAAAAAAACCACCACAGGTATACAATGTAGATGGATGGATAGTATAGTATTATATTACTTATGGACGACGAGTGCACTGACGACACAGAGGTAGGTACAGCCGTGGTCTACCGTACTGCTTATATATATAATATACTGTATATAACGGACCTGGTGGACACTGTCAGCAGACTGCTAAACTAGTATGAAGAAAAAAAAAACCACCACAGGTATACAATGTAGATGGATGGATAGTATAGTATTATATTACTTATGGACGACGAGTGCACTGACGACACAGAGATAGGTACAGCCGTGGCCTACCGTACTGCTATATATATATATATATAATATACTGTATAATAATAACGGACCTGGTGGACACTGTCAGCAGACTGCTAAACTAGTATGAAGAAGAAAAAAGCCACCACAGGAGTGTTTTTCAGGCAGACAAACGTATACTGGACTGGTGGTCACTGTCAGCAAAACTGTGCACTGTACTCCTGCTATAACTGCTCCCCAGTCCCCACAATTAGGCAGTGTGAGCAGTGCACTCAGCACAGATATATCATGCAGCAGTGCAGCACACTGAGCACAGATATGGTGGAGCGTTTTTTTCAGGCAGAGAAACAAAGGATTAAACTCACTGGTGGTAAACCCTGCACTGTACTACTCCCTAACAGCTGCTCCCCGTCCCCAATCCTCCCCACAATTATAAGTCACTCAGTTTACTCTTTTCTTTTCTATTATAACGGAGAGGACGCCAGCCACGTCCTCTCCCTATCAATCTCAATGCACGTGTGAAAATGGCGGCGACGCGCGGCTCCTTATATAGAATCCGAATCTCGCGAGAATCCGACAGCGGGATGATGACGTTCGGGCGCGCTCGGGTTAACCGAGCAAGGCGGGAGGATCCGAGTCGCTCTGACCCGTGTAAAAAAAAGGTGAAGTTCGGGCGGGTTCGGATCCCGAGGATCCGAACCCGCTCATCACTAAAATATACAGCAGCCAGTATTTACCCTGCACAGAAACAACATAACCCACCCAAATCTAACTCTCTCTGCATATATTACATCTGCCCCACCTGGCCTGCACATGGTTTTGCACAACTGCTAACAAATTTGCTGCTGCAATCAACTCTGAATTACCCCCAAAGTCACTTGTCACAAAAAGGGTTGAGGATTAAGTGACATAGAAAACATTTACCTTCTATGAAAACAACATATTCTGGCATATTTTCTTACACATACAGTTCATGAATCCTTGACCACGTCCAGTTGCTTGCAGTGTTGCTACTGACCTGAGAGAAACTTCCTTCTCTAAAAGAAGAAGTCCCTTGTTGGGGAGGTTTTCTTACAGACCATAGATTGTGACCTTGCATGTAAATGTTTCAGCAATCCATCTCTAGTATTCATTCTCCTTCACTTTGAAGACAATCGCCAGAATAATATTCCAAGCAGGTCCGCGGCCTTGATCGACCTCAGGTGCTGACGCTCAAACAGTAGCACCTTCAGAAACCCAAGGAAACTTGTGATCGTATAACTTCTCCAGCTTCAATAGCTTGTTCTAAATTCTGTCTAGGAATTTTTCTGACAGTTCTTGCACATTTGTTAAGACACATTACGTTCTGACCATATCTTTCTTCTCCACGAGGCTCTTCACGGGTGATGTGAACAGGTGGTCATAGATGGGCATTGAAGGACTCTATTGCAGGCTTGTGAACAAAAGCAACAAACAAAATCTTGCAGGTGTGTTTAAGCGGATGTTGAAGAATGGTTGAGATCAGGGTGTTAAGGAGTCTCTTTTGGATCCTCAGAGTGACCCAGTTTTGCCATAGACTCTATAATCATTTCCAGCTATTCTGCGGTAGAAAGCTTACTGTAATCTATACTATACATCAAAAAAGGGCTTTATACGGTGACAATTTTATACCTGCATAGTAAGCTTTATTTTTCATGAGTTGAATGAATCAAACACCTTCACTCCAGTGAGAATGTTTCTGATCTTGCATCCATTGGGTCAGCATTTTTGGTACATCTTGGATCATCCATTCTGTGCTATCCTAATTCTAGCTGTGTCGTGGTTTCCTATGAATTATTTCCCGTTCAGGTCAATACTCTTTCAGGTTGGACACAATGCTATCTACAAACTCTCTTCTATTGTCTGACTGGAGGATTGGGGGTGGTCCGACAAGAGTGAAGATGCCAATCAAATCAGAAGCCACTTTATTGGCTCTATCGTTTTAAGAGGTTCAGGAAAACAAAGTTCATAAGGTGGTACTGGTGGTAGGAAGGGGAATAGCAGAATCACAGTCAGAATGTCAGAGATAGTACTTGCAGTACTAACGCCACCTAAAGCATATCCAAGGAAACATATGTCTAGAACAGAGGTTCTCAAACTCGGTCCTCGGGGGCACACACAGTGCATGTTTTGCAGGTAACCCAGCAGGTGCACAGGTGTATTAATTACTCACTGACACATTTTAAAAGGTCCACAGGTGGAGCTAATTATTTCACTTGTGATTCTGTGAGGAGACCTGCAAAACATGCACTGTGTGTGCCCCCGAGGACCGAGTTTGAGAACCTCTGGTCTAGAATAATACTGGTTTTGTATCTGGTTACATGGCTTGTGGTTTTGTAGTTACTGGAATATTTGCAACCAAGCCACTGACACCTTATACTTCAAAGTTATTCAATATGAACTTTCTGTGACATCAAGAATTCATGTGAATACGTATAGGGTTTTCAAATGTTTCCTTAAATGCATTGTAGTTAAAAATACAGTGCATCTTTTCTCAGAGCTAGATTAGGAGTCATATAGGCCTGGGGCTGAAAATGTTCAAGGGCCTATTAAGGGAAGCAGAGGAGCTGTGATCAGTGCTGTGTGGGTGTGGCCAGTGCTATGTGGGCGGGTGCATTCTCTCAGGGGCGTATCTACCTATTGGCCAGGATGGTACTCGACAGGGGCGCCAGCCAAGCAGGGGGCGCCGCCCGATGGTGCCAACCTTGTCCAATGTGTGGAATCCCTTAAGCTGTAGTTTCTGCCAATACCTGCTGTGCTGAACTGCCTAGGATGGAGGGCTGAGGATCGCTCAGCAGGCAGGAGCTGGCGCCGGTGTCCAGCACCGCAATGCACTACTGAGAAGAAACAGAAAATAAACTACAACTCTCAGCAACCCTTGCTGTCAGGAGCTCCCAGCGGCAAGGGCTGCTGGGAGCTGTAGTTTATTTTCAGTTTCTTCATGTAGTTTGTTGCAGTGCCGGATACCGGTGCCAGCCGCTGCCTGCAGAGTGATCCTCCGCCCTCCATCCTAGGCAGCTCGGCACAGCAGGTATTGTCAGACACTACTGCTGTCTGCTGGAATGTTGTGGGGAGGGGACTAGGGCTATATGCTGTGTGGGAAGGCTATGTATGTGCTGGGAGTGGGGGAGACTACTACTGTGTGCTAAGGGTGGACTACAGCTATGTGCTAGGAGGGGGATGGGGACTATAGATATGTTATTGGGGAGGTGAGGGGCAATGTGCAGGGAGGGGGACTATGGCTATCTATGCTGGCAGGGAACTTTTGTTATTTGATGGGAGGGGGGTGGGGACTACTGTATGACTGTGTTGGGAGAAGTGGAGACTACGGCTATGTGCTGGGGTGACTACGGCTATTGCTTTGGGAGGTGGGGGCTATAGCTATTTACTGGGAGGGGACTATGGCTATGTGCTGGGAAGGGGAGGGGGACTATGACTATATGACTGTGGGGGCTTATCTGGCACCATGGGGTAATGTGTATCTGGCACTGTGCCGACATATGTGTATATGGCACTGTGGGTGCATATCTGGCACTGTGGGGTCATATGTGTATCTGGCACTGTGGGTGCATATCTGGCACTGTGGGGGCATATGTGTATCTGGCACTGTTGGGGCATGTGTGTATCTGGCACTGTTGGGGCATATGTGTATCTGGCACTGTTGGGGCATATGTGTATCTGGCACTGTGGCGGCATATGTGTATCTGGCACTGTTGGGGCATGTGTGTATCTGGCACTGTTGGGGCATATGTGTATCTGGCACTGTTGGGGCATATGTGTATCTGGCACTATTGGGGGCATATGTGTATCTGGCACTGCATTATTGGGGTCAAATGTGTATCATGCCCCATTTTCATTGGCCAAACCCCACGTGGTGTGTCCACACCCATTTTTGGTGTGTGCGCACCTTCAGCGTGCACACACAGAACCACTAAGATTTTATTTCTACTTGCACCATTGGATAGTGCACTACACTGCACTTCTTTGCACTACTATTTGATTATACTACCTGGCCTTGGGTGGCATTGCCTTCTCAGCCAGGCCAGGCACTGCTAATGTCTCCTCGGTGTTATAAGAATTACTGTGTGAGCATAATGTGTAAAGGGAACTGCTACTGTGTGGGCATAATGGCCCTCATTCCGAGTTGTTCGCTCGCAAGCGGATTTTAGCAGATTTGCTCATGCTAAGCCGCCGCCTACTGGGAGTGAATCTTAGCATCTTAAAATTGCGAACGATGTATTCGCAATATTGCGATTACACACCTCGTAGCAGTTTCTGAGTAGCTTCAGACTTACTCGGCATCTGCGATCAGTTCAGTGCTTGTCGTTCCTGGTTTGACGTCACAAACACACCCAGCGTTCGCCCAGACACTCCCCCGTTTCTCCGGCCACTCCTGCGTTTTTTCCGGAAACGGTAGCGTTTTTTCCCACACGCCCATAAAACGGCCTGTTTCCGCCCAGTAACACCTATTTCCTGTCAATCACATTACGATCGCCAGAACGATGAAAAAGCCGTGAGTAAAAATCCTAACTGCATAGCAAATTTACTTGGCGCAGTCGCAGTGCGGACATTGCGCATGCGCATTAAGCGGAAAATCGCTGCGATGCGAAGATTTTTACCGAGCGAACAACTCGGAATGAGGGCCAATGTGTACAAGGGTTACTACTGTGTAGCATAATTTGAATTGGGGGAACTATTGTATGGTCATGCCACTTTCCCTTTTTTGCACATGCACCTTCCCTATTTCAAATATGGGGGGCGCCAGTCCCTTACTTTGCCAGGGGCGCTCGGACCCCTAGATACACCCTTGCATTCTCTACAGTACCAGCCCCAATGTCTTCCTAAATATGTAAAAGTATAGAATCTGCATCATCTGCATCATTTGCTTAGGAAAATAGAAATATAGGGGCTCATTTATTAACAAGTGATCAAACTCATTGTGAATGATACAACTCATTGATAAATGGTGTTCCAGCCAATCAACTTTCATGTGTTCAGCTCCTAAGTGTCATGTGTTTGAAAAATGACAGCTGATTGGCTGGAACACCATTTATCATACGCAACAAGTTTTATCATTCACAACTAGTTTTATCACTAGGTGACTAATGATTTATGACCGTTCATGTGGCCAGCTGCTGTCATGATGGGCCTGGAGCTGTAATCCTATCCACCCCATTGTTAATCTGGCCCTTCTTTTTTAAGTGGCTACAAATCATTGTATAAACCAAATACACTAGTCAGCAAGGTTTCCGTAATATGGATGAAAATGGTTGTTATCTATTAACTTTTATGTGCCGATTCAGAATACAAGTCTAAAAATGTTCTATCACGTCACATTTTTATAGATACAATCAAAAATATCTTAAAAAATGCTTGAAAATTATTACAAATTAACGATGATGTCTGGAATCCAACTATAGGCTTGATTAAGAGATGGACGCAGATCACACAGCTGCTCGTCTTAGTTCTAGAAGAGGCAGCAGAAATCCAACCAGATCCATCAAATCCCAGGTTCATCAAAGCAGTAAAGGAAGATTGAGAGGAGCAAAAAATATATATACAAGCACGTGGCAGTGTGGACGGGCACCTTGTGTCTGAGATGGCATGCATAGAAGTCTGTGGAATGTTATGTGACACGGTTTTTATTCTAATTGAAGGAGTTTCGTGATATTTGGATAATCTGTCTAAAATATCTATATTACATTTAAAAAGGATTCCCACTCTGCCCCTTGCTCTTGAAGCTGTTTATATGTGCACCTCTCAGCGACTATTGGAGTAAGCAGTTGTTTCTGTGAGTAGAAATCATTTAACAAATTACTTATTTTTGTTCATTGTATTTTAGGCTTTGTGATACTATTTAAATGCTTTTCGATTTTTTTCCCCCTCTGATTATGTTGTTTCCTGTATAGTTAACCATATAATGTGGATTTTTTCCCCCCTATCAGTCGCTCCTCTACTATGCAGGGCGGTGGCGAGCGTGCACCTCCCCAACTTCTTCCCTCACGGGTGTTTTGCTGGGACAGTACCTGTAAAGCAGGACTGTCCCGCTGAAAGAGTAAGGGTAAAATGCAGTTGTGCAATTTATCAAGCTAGAAAACTGAAAGTTTTCTGAGCTTCTCTATATAATGTAATGGTGTTACGCTGCCTTTTTATACAGCTGCGCCACACGCAGAATGATTCTGCCAAAAGATCTAGAACTGAGCAACAGGAGCACTTTATGGTTGGCTACACACATGGGTTATCAGATTTGACAAATAAGGTATGGGGCGCCTGATAAACATTTGTGATGATGACGATGATGATGATGATGATGATGATGATGATGGTAAAACATCCAATTTTGGCCATATTTTAATGTCTTGAGTTTTTGTGTCATCTACTATCACTTTTTTAACCCCAACAAATAAAATGTTCAGTGTTCCCAATACAGGTTGAGTATCCCATATCCAAATATTCCGAAATACGGAATATTCCGAAATAAGGACTTTTTTGAGTGAGATAGTGAAACCTTTGTTTTTTGATGGCTCAATGTACACAAACTTTGTTTAATACACAAAGTTATTAAAAATATTGTATTAACTGACCTCCCGGCTGTGTGTATAAGGTGTATATGAAATATAAATGATTTGTGTGAATGTACACACACTTTGTTTAATGCACAAAGTTATAAAAATTATTGGCTAAAATGACCTTCAGGCTATGTGTATAAGGTGTATATGTAATATAAATGTATTCTGTGCTTAGATTTAGGTCCCATCGCCATGATATCTCATTATGGTATGCAATTATTCCAAAATACGGAAAAATCCCATATCCAAAATACCTCTGGTCCCAAGCATTTTGGATAAGGGAGACTCAACCTGTATTTATTAAGCATTTAGGGTATGGTCCAAAAATAAAATTTCTACTAGCATTAAAACTAAATTGCATGTGGACCTCTGCTTATTTTCCTAAACAGACATCAAGAATAAATCAATAAAATGCTACAAGCTTTTCTGTATATTATTTCTGTGTTTAATTCTGTATTTATCTTAAAATGTATCTAAGCGTAAACTGTATAGGTATTACAATACAAACCACAAGGTGGCAGATGTGTACTATCTTAAAACAGCTTGTGAAAAATAAGATTTTACTCACCGGTAAATCTATTTCTCGTAGTCCGTAGTGGATGCTGGGAACTCCGTAAGGACCATGGGGAATAGCGGCTCCGCAGGAGACTGGGCACAACTAAAGAAAGCTTTAGGACTACCTGGTTTGCACTGGCTCCTCCCTCTATGACCCTCCTCCAGACCTCAGTTAGAATCTTGTGCCCGGCTGAGCTGGATGCACAATCCGCACTTGGGACGGGCACCCAGCATCCACTACGGACTACGAGAAATAGATTTACCGGTGAGTAAAATCTTATTTTCTCTAACGTCCTAAGTGGATGCTGGGAACTCCGTAAGGACCATGGGGATTATACCAAAGCTGCCAAACGGGCGGGAGAGTGCGGATGACTCTGCAGCACCGAATGAGCGAACTCTAGGTCCTCCTCAGCCAGGGTATCAAACTTGTAGAATTTAGCAAATGTGTTTGACCCCGACCAAGTAGCTGCTCGGCAAAGTTGTAAAGCCGAGACCCCTCGGGCAGCCGCCCAAGAAGAGCCCACCTTCCTCGTGGAATGGGCTTTTACAGATTTAGGATGCGGCAGTCCAGACGCAGAATGTGCAAGTTTCTGGACCTCTTCTCTTTTCGGCATCTGCAAGGGGGTCGGCGGCGCGGCTCCGGTGACCCATCCAGGCTGTACCTGTGATCGTCCCTCTGGAGCTAGTGTCCAGTAGCCTAAGAAGCCAATCCATCCTGCACGCAGGTGAGTTCACTTCTTCTCCCCTAAGTCCCTCGTCGTGCTACAGATCCAGCGAGCAATAGTCTGCCTTGAAGCAGGCGTACCCAACTTGTTGGGTGCATGCAGGATAAATAGCGAGTCAGTCTTTCTGACTCCAGCTGTCCTGGAAACATAGATTTTTAGGGCCCGGACTACGTCCAGCAACTTGGAATCCTCCAAGTCACGAGTTGCCGCAGGCACCACAATAGGCTGGTTCAAATGAAAAGCTGAAACCACCTTTGGGAGAAATTGGGGACGAGTCCTCAATTCCGCCCTATCCATATGGAAAATCAGATAAGGGCTTTTACATGATAAAGCCGCCAATTCTGACACACGCCTGGCCGAAGCCAAAGCCAACAGCATGACCACTTTCCACGTGAGATTGTTAGGGTCTCCTGCCCTGTGCTGCCACGTCGTCATGGCAACCGGGAGACAAGTGCTAGCGGAGTAACCTGAGCGCAGCTGATACTCCGGTTCGGGTCTTTTGTTGTGCAGTGGTTATAGGCTCTGTGCATGGCAGGGGATCCGGTGCTGGTTTTTGTGCTCACAGTCTGTGAGGTCTGAGTGGGGCGTGGACAGCACCTGCTTTATAAGGCCTCTTTTCAGGGTAAGCAGATACTGCGGAATCTTTGTTGGTTAGTCAGTTTCTGAAAGTTAGCCAGTACTGTGTAGCTTTGTATTTGTTTGTTGCTTACTGCAAATAGGCCTGGGGATTTGGTATTACACTCTGCCAATCCAGACCTAGCAGTAAGACTGGAGTCAGTCGTTTAGCTTGCTGGGGTTCTGTTACTACTCTGTGAACTTAGCAAGTTTGCGGCTGTATTCTAAGACTTGCCTGTCTAATCCTGTCTCACTGTGCTAGGTGTCAGGGGTCAGTTTAGTGGCAGTAAACCGAACCTGTGCACTGCAAGTGAGAATTAGGATTGTGGAGAATCTCCTTGTGTCTATCATTCCATCTCTGACCAAGGAGTTTACTGCCACACCCGTTGGTAACCCTTTAGGGTTTTGCTGTTGCCCTTAGCAACAGCATTTCGGGTTTTCTATGTATTAAAACACAACATCTTGCTTTTCATATCTGAGCAGTTCTAATACAAGGGAGATACCCAGTTCCTTAGCCTCTGGGCTTCTCTGTTCACGTTGTGTGTATTTTGTTACCCTACCACCTTCTGTGTACGTTATGTCATATTCCCTAGTCTGTCTGTGAGTCCATTTGTTTTGCATAACAGTTCAAACACCAGTACATTCCTGCAGGCACTGGAGTGCATAACAGTCCTGACACCAGTACTTTCCTGCAGGCACTGGTGTGCATAACATATTCAGCAGCCCAATACTCCTGTTGAAATTTTGTGGGAATATGGAGCATACCCCTCAAAATACGTTGCAACAGGTGGTTGATCAGGTGCAGGTCCTGACTCAAAAATTTAATGATTTGTCCATTAAAATGCACACCTCCCAGGCTGCTGGCGGAGCTCCCGCAGCAGCAGCACCTGCAGGGGTTAAGGAGCCGAAAGTAAATCTCCCAGATCGTTTTTCTGGAGATCGCTCGCAGTTCTTTTGTTTCAAGGAGAGCTGCAAGCTATACTTCCGGCTTAGGCCTCAGTCTTCTGGGTCGGAGATTCAGCGGGTGGGCATAGTGATTTCCTTGCTACAAGGAGACCCACAGGTCTGGGCATATGGGTTGCAGCCTGACTGTCCGTCGCTTAAAAGTGTTGATGCTTTTTTTACGGCACTGGGCATGTTGTATGATGACCCTGACAAGACGGCCTCAGCCGAGGCTCAGATTTCGATCCTTAAGCAAGGGCGAAGGCCAGTTGAGGTTTACTGTACGGAGTTTCGGAGGTTGGCCCATGATACCCAGTGGAATGACCCAGCCCTGAGACACCAGTACCGAAGAGGTCTTTCTAACCAGATAAAGGACCAACTGGTACAACATCCCTTGCCTGATAGCTTGGATCAGCTCATGCAGTTATCCATCCGGGTGGATAGACGGCTGAGAGAGCGTAGGCTTGAAAGGGAGACTGAGATTTCCTTCCTTCCCAAGGGAACCTCAGACTCTGAGGAATTTTCCGAGGAGCCTATGCAGATTGGGGCTACCCGCCTCTCCTCGCGTGAGAAGATGCGGAGGAGACAGCAGGGGTTGTGTTTGTACTGTGGGAATAAAGGTCATGTGGTAGTATCATGCCCAGAAAAGCCGGAAAACTTCAGGGCCTGAGGGTGATGGGAAATATCCTGTCAGGCCAGAAGTCAGAATTTCCCAAGAAGACTTTTATCATTCCGGTGACCTTGAAGATCCTCGGTCAAACTGTCAAGACTGAGGCCTTTGTGGACAGTGGGGCCGACGGGGTTTTTATGGACCGCCAATTCGCCCTGAAACACTCTGTTCCCTTAGTACCCTTGGCATCGGAAATTGAGATTTGTGGGTTAAACGGGGAACCATTATCCCAAGGTAAAATTACCTCTTGCACTAGCCAGATTTCTTTGTTTATTGGAGCCACACACTCTGAAAAATTGTCCTTTTATGTGACTGTCTGTACTTTTGCCCCATTGGTGTTGGGGTTACCCTGGTTAAGGGCCCACAATCCTCAATTTGACTGGGTCTCTGGGGAGATTCTTAGTTGGAGTACTGATTGTTTCAGGAGTTGCTTGAGCCTTCCAGTCAGGTTCTCGCAGCTAAGTTTGCCAGGATTGCCAGGGTGTTATGCAGATTTTGCGGACGTGTTCTCCAAAAAAGTTGCAGAGGTACTACCTCCCCATCGCTCCTATGACTGTGCCATTGATTTGTTGCCAAATGCTAAGCTTCCCAAGAGCAGGTTGTACTCCCTGTCACGTCCTGAGACTCAGGCTATGGCAGAGTACATTCAGGAGAACTTGGCTAAGGGATTTATCAGACCTTCACAGTCTCCAGTTGGGTCGGGGTTCTTCTTCGTGGGTAAAAAGGACGGTTCGTTGCGACCCTGCATCGACTTCAGGGAATTGAACCGTATCACGATTAAAAACTCATACCCACTGCCTCTCATTTCGGTCTTGTTTGACCAGCTTCGTACTGCCACCATTTTTTCTAAGATTGACCTACGCGGTGCGTACAATCTAATCCGAATAAGAGAGGGGGATGAATGGAAGACTGCCTTTAATACCCACTCGGGGCATTATGAATATTTGGTGATGCCTTTTGGGCTCTGTAATGCCCCGGCAGTCTTCCAGGATTTCATGAATGATGTGCTCAGGGAATATTTGGATAGATTCTTAGTTGTATACTTAGATGACATCCTAATCTTCTCCCATTCCCTGGAGGAACATCGGAAGCATGTACGCTTAGTCCTCCAGAAACTCAGAGACCACCGGCTTGGGGCGAAGCTGGAGAAGTGCGAATTTGAAGTTCAGCAAATCACATTTCTAGGATATATTATCTCCCCAGAAGGTTTCCAAATGGAGGGTTCCAAGGTACAGGCAGTCCTGGATTGGGTGCAGCCCACTAGTTTGAAGGCGCTTCAGCGTTTCCTGGGCTTTGCGAATTTTTATAGACGATTTATCGCTGGATTTTCGTCTATAGTGGCGCCCTTGGTGGCACTCACTAAGAAAGGGGCGGATGTTGCTCACTGGTCTTGTGAGGCTAAAGCGGCTTTTGCCCGTCTCAAAAGGGCATTTGTTTCGGCCAAGGTGCTGCGACACCCAGATCCAGAGCGTCCTTTTGTGGTGGAGGTGGATGCCTCTGAGATGGGTATTGGGGCAGTGCTTTCTCAGATGGGAGTGTCAGATAATCGCCTTCATCCCTGTGCTTACTTTTCCCGTAAATTTTCGCCTGCCGAGATGAATTATGACGTGGGTAACCGGGAATTGTTGGCTATTAAGGATGCACTCGAGGAGTGGAGACACTGGCTTGAGGGGGCTAAGTTTGTGGTCTCAATTCTCACTGACCATAAGAATCTGGCATATTTAGAGTCAGCGAAGCGTCTCAATGCCAGGCAGGCACGATGGGCTTTGTTTTTTGCTTGCTTTAATTTTTTGATAACATATCGCCCTGGGTCAAAAAACATCAAGGTTGATGCGCTCTCGCGGAGTTTTGCTCCAATCCAGGAGACCACCGAGGAGCCGTTGCCCATTGTTTCCCCATCATGTATTAAAGTGGGCATTACCCAGGACCTCTTATCATTAGTCCTTAGAGCACAGGAGCAGGCTCCTCCAGACCTTCCGGTAGGTCTTTTGTTTGTGCCTCCTAGGTTAAGACAGCGAGTGTTCCTGGAATTCCATGCCAAGAAGTCTGCAGGTCACCCGGGTATTGCCAGAACTCGGGAGTTGCTATCTAGGGCGGTGTGGTGGCCCTCGGTGGCTAAGGATGTGGATCAGTGGGTTCGGGCATGTGACATCTGTGCCCGAAATAAGACTCCTAGAGGGGTTCCTGTTGGCCCACTACATCCACTCTCTATCCCATCTAAGCCATGGACCCACATTTCAATGGATTTTGTGGTGGACTTGCCCAAATCCTCGGGGATGACAGCCATCTGGGTTGTCGTTGACAGGTTTTCGAAGATGGCGCACTTCGTTCCACTGGTTGGGCTGCCATCGGCCAGACGCCTGTCTGAATTATTTATGCTGCATGTTGTGCGTCTCCACGGGTTGCCACTTGATGTGGTCTCTGACCGCGGATCCCAGTTTGTGGCCAAATTCTGGAGGGCATTTTGTTCCGATCTCCAGATTTCTGTCAGCTTGTCATCGGGCTACCATCCGCAGTCTAATGGGCAGACTGAAAGGGTGAACCAGTCCTTGGAGCAGTTCCTCTGGTGTTATGTCTCCAAGTGTCAGACTGACTGGGTTGCTCATCTGTCCATGGCGGAGTTTGCCTATAACAACGCGGCTCACTCTGCTACAGGGATCTCTCCCTTCCTTTGTGTGTATGGGCATCATCCTAAGGCCAATTCTTTTGACCCCCTGGACTCCACGCCTGGTGGTTCCTCTGTGGTTTCGGTCCTTAGAGGTATTTGGCGGAAAGTGAAGAAAGCCCTTGTGTCTGTGTCATTAGTGACCAAAAGGGTTTTTGATAAGCGGAAAAGACCCTGCAGCTTCAAATTAGGAGACTTCGTCTGGTTGTCTACCAAGAATTTGAAGTTGAGACAGCCATCTCATAAGTTAGGCCCCCGGTTCATCGGCCCTTATAAGATCACCAGGGTTATCAATCCGGTGGCATTTCAGTTAGATCTGCCCCGTTCTTTGGGTATCAATAAAACATTTCATTGTTCCCTTTTAAAACGGGCGATTAGTAATCCTTCTTCCAGTGGAAGACCTTCCCCTCTTCTGATACGTGGCCAGAGGGAGTTTGTTGTTGAAAGGATTCTTGACTCCAAGGTGGTTCGGGGTCGGCTGTCATTTTTGGTGCACTGGAAGGGGTATGGCCCGGAGGAGCGGTCGTGGGTGCGCAGTTGTGATCTTCATGCCCCCAGACTGATACGCTCTTTCTTCTCGCAGTTCCCCGATAAACCCGGTGGTAGGGGTTCTTTGACCCCTCGTCAGAGGGGGGGTACTGTTAGGGTCTCCTGCCCTGTGCTGCCACGTCGTCATGGCAACCGGGAGACAAGTGCTAGCGGAGTAACCTGAGCGCAGCTGATACTCCGGTTCGGGTCTTTTGTTGTGCAGTGGTTATAGGCTCTGTGCATGGCAGGGGATCCGGTGCTGGTTTTTGTGCTCACAGTCTGTGAGGTCTGAGTGGGGCGTGGACAGCACCTGCTTTATAAGGCCTCTTTTCAGGGTAAGCAGATACTGCTGAATCTTTGTTGGTTAGTCAGTTTCTGAAAGTTAGCCAGTACTGTGTAGCTTTGTATTTGTTTGTTGCTTACTGCAAATAGGCCTGGGGATTTGGTATTACACTCTGCCAATCCAGACCTAGCAGTAAGACTGGAGTCAGTCGTTTAGCTTGCTGGGGTTCTGTTACTACTCTGTGAACTTAGCAAGTTTGCGGCTGTATTCTAAGACTTGCCTGTCTAATCCTGTCTCACTGTGCTAGGTGTCAGGGGTCAGTTTAGTGGCAGTAAACCGAACCTGTGCACTGCAAGTGAGAATTAGGATTGTGGAGAATCTCCTTGTGTCTATCATTCGATCTCTGACCAAGGAGTTTACTGCCACACCCGTTGGTAACCCTTTAGGGTTTTGCTGTTGCCCTTAGCAACAGCATTTCGGGTTTTCTATGTATTAAAACACAACATCTTGCTTTTCACATCTGAGCAGTTCTAATACAAGGGAGATACCCAGTTCCTTAGCCTCTGGGCTTCTCTGTTCACGTTGTGTGTATTTTGTTACCCTACCACCTTCTGTGTACGTTATGTCATATTCCCTAGTCTGTCTGTGAGTCCATTTGTTTTGCATAACAGTTCAAACACCAGTACATTCCTGCAGGCACTGGAGTGCATAACAGTCCTGACACCAGTACTTTCCTGCAGGCACTGGTGTGCATAACAGAGATATTTTAAATCCACGGTTTTAAGTGGTTCAAACCAATGTGACTTTAGGAAATTCAACACCACGTTGAGATCCCAAGGTGCCACTGGGGGCATAAAAGGGGGCTGAATATGCAGCACTCCCTTAACAAATGTCTGAACTTCAGGTAGTGAAGCCAGTTCTTTCTGGAAGAAAATCGATAGAGCCGAAATCTGGACCTTAATGGAACCCAATTTTAGGCCCATAGTCACCCCTGACTGTAGGAAGTGCAGAAAACGACCCAGCTGAAATTCCTCCGTTGGGGCCTTCCTGGCCTCACACCACGCAACATATTTTCGCCATATGCGGTGATAATGGTTTGCGGTCACTTCTTTCCTAGCTTTAATGAGCGTAGGGATGACTTCCTCCGGAATGCCCTTTTCCTTCAGGATCCGGCGTTCAACCGCCATGCCGTCAAACGCAGCCGCGGTAAGTCTTGGAACAGACAGGGCCCCTGCTGCAGCAGGTCCTGTCTGAGCGGCAGAGGCCATGGGTCCTCTGAGATCATTTCTTGAAGTTCTGGGTACCAAGCTCTTCTTGGCCAATCCGGAACAATGAGTATAGTTCTTACTCCTCTTCGTCTTATTATCCTCAGTACTTTGGGTATGAGAGGAAGAGGAGGGAACACATAAACCGACTGGTACACCCACGGTGTCACTAGAGCGTCCACAGCTATTGCCTGAGGGTCTCTCAACCTGGCGCAATATCTTTCTAGCTTTTTGTTGAGGCGGGACGCCATCATGTCCACCTGTGGCCGTTCCCAGCGATTTACAATCAGCTGAAAGACTTCTGGATGAAGTCCCCACTCTCTCGGGTGGAGGTCGTGCCTGCTGAGGAAGTCTGCTTCCCAGTTGTCCACTCCCGGAATGAACACTGCTGACAGTGCTAACACGTGATTTTCCGCCCATCGGAGAATCCTTGTGGCTTCTGCCATCGCCGTCCTGCTTCTCGTGCCGCCCTGTCGGTTTACATGGGCTACCGCCGTGATGTTGTCTGACTGGATCAGTACCGGCTGGTTTTGAAGCAGGGGTCTTGCCTCACTTAGGGCATTGTAGATGGCCCTTAGTTCCAGAATATTTATGTGTAGGGAAATCTCCTGGCTTGACCATAGCCCTTGGAAGTTTCTTCCCTGTGTGACTGCCCCCCAGCCTCGAAGGCTGGCATTCGTGGTCACCAGGACCCAGTCCTGTATGCCGAATCTGCGGCCCTCTAGAAGATGAGCACTCTGCAGCCACCACCGCAGAGACACCCTGGTCCTTGGAGACAGGGTTATCAGCCGATGCATCTGAAGATGGGATCCGGACCACTTGTCCAACAGATCCCACTGAAAGATTCTTGCATGGAACCTGCCGAATGGAATTCCTTCGTAGGAAGCTACCATTTTTCCCAGGACTCGTGTGCAGTGATGCACCGAGACCTGTTTTGGTTTCAGGAGATCTCTGACTAGAGACGACAACTCCTTGGCTTTCTCCTCCGGGAGAAACACCCTTTTCTGGTCTGTGTCCAGAACCATCCCCAGAAACAGTAGACGTGTCGTAGGAACCAGCTGTGACTTTGGAATATTCAGAATCCAACCGTGCTGTTGTAGCACCTCCCGAGATAGTGCTACCCCGACCAACAACTGCTCCCTGGACCTCGCCTTTATCAGGAGATCGTCCAAGTATGGGATAATTAAAACTCCCTTTTTTCGAAGGAGTATCATCATTTCGGCCATTACCTTGGTAAATACCCTCGGTGCCGTGGACAGACCAAACGGCAACGTCTGGAATTGGTAATGACAGTCCTGTAACACAAATCTGAGGTACTCCTGGTGAGGAAGGTAAATGGGGACATGCAGGTAAGCATCCTTGATGTCCAGTGATACCATGCAATCCCCTTCCTCCAGGCTTGAAATAACCGCCCTGAGCGATTCCATCTTGAACTTGAACCTTTTTATATAGGTGTTCAAGGATTTCAAATTTAAAATGGGTCTCACCGAACCGTCCGGTTTCGGTACCACAAACATTGTGGAATAGTAACCCCTTCCTTGTTGAAGGAGGGGTACCTTGACTATCACCTGCTGCGAATACAGCTTGTGAATTGCCTCCAGCACTGCCTCCCTGTCCGGGGGAGCTGTTGGCAAGGCAGATTTGAGGAAACGGCGAGGGGGAGACGTCTCGAATTCCAGCTTGTACCCCTGAGATACTACTTGTAGAATCCAGGGATCCACCCGTGAGCGAGCCCACTGGTCGCTGAAGTTCTTGAGATGGGCCCCCACCGTACCTGGCTCCGCCTGTGGAGCCCCAGCGTCATGCGGTGGACTTAGAGGAAGCGGGGGAGGGATTTTGTTCCTGGGAACTGGCTGTATGCTGCAGCTTTTTTCCTCTACCTCTGCCTCTGGGCAGAAAGGACGCGCCTTTAACCCGCTTGCCTTTCTGGGGCCGAAAGGACTGTACCTGATAATACGGTGCTTTCTTTGGCTGTGAGGGAACATGGGGTAAAAATGCTGACTTCCCAGCTGTCGCTGTGGAAACGAGGTCCGAGAGACCATCCCCAAACAACTCCTCACCCTTGTAAGGCAAAACTTTCATGTGCCTTTTAGAATCTGCATCCCCTGTCCACTGCCGAGTCCATAAACCCCTCCTGGCAGAAATGGACATTGCACTTATTTTAGATGCCAGCCGGCAAATATCCCTCTGTGCATCTCTCATGTATAAGACTGCGTCTTTAATATGCTCTATGGTTAGCAATATAGTGTCCCTGTCTAAGGTATCAACATTTTCTGACAGGGAATCTGACCACGCAGCTGCAGCACTGCACATCCATGCTGAAGCAATAGCTGGTCTCAGTATAATACCTGAGTGTGTATAAACAGACTTCAGGATAGCCTCCTGCTTCCTATCAGCAGGCTCCTTTAGGGCGGCCGTGTCCGGAGACGGTAGTGCCACCTTCTTTGACAGGCGAGTGAGCGCTTTATCTACCCTAGGGGATGTCTCCCAACGTGACCTATCCTCTGGCGGGAAAGGGTACGCCATTAGTAACTTTTTAGAAATTACTAGTTTCTTATCGGGGGAAGCCCACGCTTCTTCACACACTTCATTTAATTCATCAGAAGGGGGGAAAACCACTGGTAGTGTTTTCTCCCCAAACATAATACCCTTTTTTGTGGTACCTGGGGTAATATCAGAAATGTGCAACACATTTTTCATTGCCGTAATCATGTAACGTGTGGCTCTATTGGAATGTACACTAGTCTCATCATCGTCGACACTGGAGTCAGTATCTGTGTCGACATCTGTGTCTGCCATCTGATAGAGATGAGCGCCGGAAATTTTTCGGGTTTTGTGTTTTGGTTTTGGGTTCGGTTCCGCGGCCGTGTTTTGGGTTCGACCGCGTTTTGGCAAAACCTCACCGAATTTTTTTTGTCGGATTCGGGTGTGTTTTGGATTCGGGTGTTTTTTTCAAAAAACCCTAAAAAACAGCTTAAATCATAGAATTTGGGGGTCATTTTGATCCCAAAGTATTATTAACCTCAAAAACCATAATTTACACTCATTTTCAGTCTATTCTGAATACCTCACACCTCACAATATTATTTTTAGTCCTAAAATTTGCACCGAGGTCGCTGTGTGAGTAAGATAAGCGACCCTAGTGGCCGACACAAACACCGGGCCCATCTAGGAGTGGCACTGCAGTGTCACGCAGGATGGCCCTTCCAAAAAACACTCCTCAAACAGCACATGACGCAAAGAAAAAAAGAGGCGCAATGAGGTAGCTGTGTGAGTAAGATAAGCGACCCTAGTGGCCGACACAAACACCGGGCCCATCTAGGAGTGGCACTGCAGTGTCACGCAGGATGGCCCTTCCAAAAAACCCTCCCCAAACAGCACATGACGCAAAGAAAAAAAGAGGCGCAATGAGGTAGCTGACTGTGTGAGTAAGATAAGCGACCCTAGTGGCCGACACAAACACCGGGCCCATCTAGGAGTGGCACTGCAGTGTCACGCAGGATGGCCCTTCCAAAAAACCCTCCCCAAACAGCACATGACGCAAAGAAAAAAAGAGGCGCAATGAGGTAGCTGACTGTGTGAGTAAGATAAGCGACCCTAGTGGCCGACACAAACACCGGGCCCATCTAGGAGTGGCACTGCAGTGTCACGCAGGATGGCCCTTCCAAAAAACCCTCCCCAAACAGCACATGACGCAAAGAAAAAAAGAGGCGCAATGAGGTAGCTGACTGTGTGAGTAAGATAAGCGACCCTAGTGGCCGACACAAACACCGGGCCCATCTAGGAGTGGCACTGCAGTGTCACGCAGGATGGCCCTTCCAAAAAACCCTACCCAAAAAGCACATGACGCAAAGAAAAAAAGAGGCGCAATGAGGTAGCTGACTGTGTGAGTAAGATAAGCGACCCTAGTGGCCGACACAAACACCGGGCCCATCTAGGAGTGGCACTGCAGTGTCACGCAGGATGGCCCTTCCAAAAAACACTCCTCAAACAGCACATGACGCAAAGAAAAAAAGAGGCGCAATGAGGTAGCTGTGTGAGTAAGATAAGCGACCCTAGTGGCCGACACAAACACCGGGCCCATCTAGGAGTGGCACTGCAGTGTCACGCAGGATGGCCCTTCCAAAAAACCCTCCCCAAACAGCACATGACGCAAAGAAAAAAAGAGGCGCAATGAGGTAGCTGACTGTGTGAGTAAGATAAGCGACCCTAGTGGCCGACACAAACACCGGGCCCATCTAGGAGTGGCACTGCAGTGTCACGCAGGATGGCCCTTCCAAAAAACCCTCCCCAAACAGCACATGACGCAAAGAAAAAAAGAGGCGCAATGAGGTAGCTGACTGTGTGAGTAAGATAAGCGACCCTAGTGGCCGACACAAACACCGGGCCCATCTAGGAGTGGCACTGCAGTGTCACGCAGGATGGCCCTTCCAAAAAACCCTCCCCAAACAGCACATGACGCAAAGAAAAAAAGAGGCGCAATGAGGTAGCTGACTGTGTGAGTAAGATAAGCGACCCTAGTGGCCGACACAAACACCGGGCCCATCTAGGAGTGGCACTGCAGTGTCACGCAGGATGGCCCTTCCAAAAAACCCTACCCAAAAAGCACATGACGCAAAGAAAAAAAGAGGCGCAATGAGGTAGCTGACTGTGTGAGTAAGATAAGCGACCCTAGTGGCCGACACAAACACCGGGCCCATCTAGGAGTGGCACTGCAGTGTCACGCAGGATGGCCCTTCCAAAAAACCCTACCCAAAAAGCACATGACGCAAAGAAAAAAAGAGGCGCAATGAGGTAGCTGACTGTGTGAGTAAGATAAGCGACCCTAGTGGCCGACACAAACACCGGGCCCATCTAGGAGTGGCACTGCAGTGTCACGCAGGATGGCCCTTCCAAAAAACCCTCCCCAAACAGCACATGACGCAAAGAAAAAAAGAGGCGCAATGAGGTAGCTGACTGTGTGAGTAAGATAAGCGACCCTAGTGGCCGACACAAACACCGGGCCCATCTAGGAGTGGCACTGCAGTGTCACGCAGGATGGCCCTTCCAAAAAACCCTCCCCAAACAGCACATGACGCAAAGAAAAAAAGAGGCGCAATGAGGTAGCTGACTGTGTGAGTAAGATAAGCGACCCTAGTGGCCGACACAAACACCGGGCCCATCTAGGAGTGGCACTGCAGTGTCACGCAGGATGGCCCTTCCAAAAAACCCTCCCCAAACAGCACATGACGCAAAGAAAAAAAGAGGCGCAATGAGGTAGCTGACTGTGTGAGTAAGATAAGCGACCCTAGTGGCCGACACAAACACCGGGCCCATCTAGGAGTGGCACTGCAGTGTCACGCAGGATGGCCCTTCCAAAAAACCCTCCCCAAAAAGCACATGACGCAAAGAAAAAAAGAGGCGCAATGAGGTAGCTGACTGTGTGAGTAAGATAAGCGACCCTAGTGGCCGACACAAACACCGGGCCCATCTAGGAGTGGCACTGCAGTGTCACGCAGGATGGCCCTTCCAAAAAACCCTCCCCAAACAGCACAAGACGCAAAGAAAAATAAAAGAAAAAAGAGGTGCAAGATGGAATTGTCCTTGGGCCCTCCCACCCACCCTTATGTTGTATAAACAGGACATGCACACTTTAACCAACCCATCATTTCAGTGACAGGGTCTGCCACACGACTGTGACTGATATGACGGGTTGGTTTGGACCCCCCCCAAAAAAGAAGCAATTAATCTCTCCTTGCACAAACTGGCTCTACAGAGGCAAGATGTCCACCTCATCATCATCCTCCGATATATCACCGTGTACATCCCCCTCCTCACAGATTATCAATTCGTCCCCACTGGAATCCACCATCTCAGCTCCCTGTGTACTTTGTGGAGGCAATTGCTGCTGGTCAATGTCTCCGCGGAGGAATTGATTATAGTTCATTTTAATGAACATCATCTTCTCCACATTTTCTGGATGTAACCTCGTACGCCGATTGCTGACAAGGTGAGCGGCGGCACTAAACACTCTTTCGGAGTACACACTTGTGGGAGGGCAACTTAGGTAGAATAAAGCCAGTTTGTGCAAGGGCCTCCAAATTGCCTCTATTTCCTGCCAGTATAAGTACGGACTGTGTGACGTGCCTACTTGGATGCGGTCACTCATATAATCCTCCACCATTCTTTCAATGGGGAGAGAATCATATGCAGTGACAGTAGACGACATGTCCGTAATCGTTGTCAGGTCCTTCAGTCCGGACCAGATGTCAGCATCAGCAGTCGCTCCAGACTGCCCTGCATCACCGCCAGCGGGTGGGCTCGGAATTCTGAGCCTTTTCCTCGCACCCCCAGTTGCGGGAGAATGTGAAGGAGGAGATGTTGACTTGACAGCGTTCCGCTTGACTTGACAATTTTCTCACCAGCAGGTCTTTCAACCCCAGCAGACTTGTGTCTGCCGGAAAGAGAGATCCAAGGTAGGCTTTAAATCTAGGATCGAGCACGGTGGCCAAAATGTAGTGCTCTGATTTCAACAGATTGACCACCCGTGAATCCTTGTTAAGCGAATTAAGGGCTCCATCCACAAGTCCCACATGCCTAGCGGAATCGCTCCGTGTTAGCTCCTCCTTCAATGTCTCCAGCTTCTTCTGCAAAAGCCTGATGAGGGGAATGACCTGACTCAGGCTGGCAGTGTCTGAACTGACTTCACGTGTGGCAAGTTCAAAGGGCATCAGAACCTTGCACAACGTTGAAATCATTCTCCACTGCGCTTGAGACAGGTGCATTCCACCTCCTATATCGTGCTCAATTGTATAGGCTTGAATGGCCTTTTGCTGCTCCTCCAACCTCTGAAGCATATAGAGGGTTGAATTCCACCTCGTTACCACTTCTTACTTCAGATGATGGCAGGGCAGGTTCAGTAGTTTTTGGTGGTGCTCCAGTCTTCTGTACGTGGTGCCTGTACGCCGAAAGTGTCCCGCAATTCTTCTGGCCACCGACAGCATCTCTTGCACGCCCCTGTCGTTTTTTAAAAAATTCTGCACCACCAAATTCAAGGTATGTGCAAAACATGGGACGTGCTGGAATTTGCCCATATTTAATGCACACACAATATTGCTGGCGTTGTCCGATGCCACAAATACACAGGAGAGTCCAATTGGGGTAAGCCATTCCGCGATGATCTTCCTCAGTTGCCGTAAGAGGTTTTCAGCTGTGTGCGTATTCTGGAAAGCGGTGATACAAAGCGTAGCCTGCCTAGGAAAGAGTTGGCGTTTGCGAGATGCTGCTACTGGTGCCGCCGCTGCTGTTCTTGCGGCGGGAGTCCATACATCTACCCAGTGGGCTGTCACAGTCATATAGTCCTGACCCTGCCCTGCTCCACTTGTCCACATGTCCGTGGTTAAGTGGACATTGGGTACAACTGCATTTTTTAGGACACTGGTGAGTCTTTTTCTGACGTCCGTGTACATTCTCGGTATCGCCTGCCTAGAGAAGTGGAACCTAGATGGTATTTGGTAACGGGGGCACACTGCCTCAATAAATTGTCTAGTTCCCTGTGAACTAACGGCGGATACCGGACGCACGTCTAACACCAACATAGTTGTCAAGGCCTCAGTTATCCGCTTTGCAGCAGGATGACTGCTGTGATATTTCATCTTCCTCGCAAAGGACTGTTGAACAGTCAATTGCTTACTGGAAGTAGTACAAGTGGGCTTACGACTTCCCCTCTGGGATGACCATCGACTCCCAGCAGCAACAACAGCAGCGCCAGCAGCAGTAGGCGTTACACGCAAGGATGCATCGGAGGAATCCCAGGCAGGAGAGGACTCGTCAGAATTGCCAGTGACATGGCCTGCAGGACTATTGGCATTCCTGGGGAAGGAGGAAATTGACACTGAGGGAGTTGGTGGGGTGGTTTGCGTGAGCTTGGTTACAAGAGGAAGGGATTTACTGGTCAGTGGACTGCTTCCGCTGTCGCCCAAAGTTTTTGAACTTGTCACTGACTTATTATGAATGCGCTGCAGGTGACGTATAAGGGAGGATGTTCCGAGGTGGTTAACGTCCTTACCCCTACTTATTACAGCTTGACAAAGGCAACACACGGCTTGACACCTGTTGTCCGCATTTCTGTTGAAATACTTCCACACCGAAGAGCTGATTTTTTTGGTATTTTCACCAGGCATGTCAGTGGCCATATTCCTCCCACGAACAACAGGTGTCTCCCCGGGTGCCTGACTTAAACAAACCACCTCACCATCAGAATCCTCCTGGTCAATTTCCTCCCCAGCGCCAGCAACACCCATATCCTCCTCATCCTGGTGTACTTCAACACTGACATCTTCAATCTGACTATCAGGAACTGGACTGCGGGTGCTCCTTCCAGCACTTGCAGGGGGCGTGCAAATGGTGGAAGGCGCATGCTCTTCACGTCCAGTGTTGGGAAGGTCAGGCATCGCAACCGACACAATTGGACTCTCCTTGTGGATTTGGGATTTCGAAGAACGCACAGTTCTTTGCGGTGCTTTTGCCAGCTTGAGTCTTTTCAGTTTTCTAGCGAGAGGCTGAGTGCTTCCATCCTCATGTGAAGCTGAACCACTAGCCATGAACATAGGCCAGGGCCTCAGCCGTTCCTTGCCACTCCGTGTGGTAAATGGCATATTGGCAAGTTTACGCTTCTCCTCCGACAATTTTATTTTAGGTTTTGGAGTCCTTTTTTTACTGATATTTGGTGTTTTGGATTTGACATGCTCTGTACTATGACATTGGGCATCGGCCTTGGCAGACGACGTTGCTGGCATTTCATCGTCTCGGCCATGACTAGTGGCAGCAGCTTCAGCACGAGGTGGAAGTGGATCGTGATCTTTCCCTAATTTTGGAACCTCAACATTTTTGTTCTCCATATTTTAATAGGCACAACTAAAAGGCACCTCAGGTAAACAATGGAGATGGATGGATACTAGTATACAATTATGGATGGACTGCCGAGTGCCGACACAGAGGTAGCTACAGCCGTGGACTATTGTACTGTACTGTGTCTGCTGCTAATATAGACTGGATGATAATGAGATGTAGTATGTATGTATAAAGAAGAAAGAAAAAAAAACCACGGGTAGGTGGTATACAATTATGGATGGACTGCCGAGTGCCGACACAGAGGTAGCTACAGCCGTGGACTACCGTACTGTGTCTGCTGCTAATATAGACTGGTTGATAATGAGATGTAGTATGTATAAAGAAGAAAGAAAAAAAAAACCACGGGTAGGTGGCATACAATTATGGATGGACTGCCGAGTGCCGACACAGAGGTAGCTACAGCCGTGGACTACCGTACTGTACTGTGTCTGCTGCTAATATAGACTGGATGATAATGAGATGTAGTATGTATAAAGAAGAAAGAAAAAAAAAACCACGGGTAGGTGGTATACAATTATGGACGGACTGCCGAGTGCCGACACAGAGGTAGCTACAGCCGTGGACTATTGTACTGTACTGTGTCTGCTGCTAATATAGACTGGATGATAATGAGATGTAGTATGTATAAAGAAGAAAGAAAAAAAAACCACGGGTAGGTGGTATACAATTATGGATGGACTGCCGAGTGCCGACACAGAGGTAGCTACAGCCGTGGACTACCGTACTGTACTGTGTCTGCTGCTAATATAGACTGGATGATAATGAGATGTAGTATGTATAAAGAAGAAAGAAAAAAAAAACCACAGGTAGGTGGTATACAATTATGGACGGACTGCCGAGTGCCGACACAGAGGTAGCTACAGCCATGGACTACCGTACTGTACTGTGTCTGCTGCTAATATAGACTGGATGATAATGAGATGTAGTATGTATAAAGAAGAAAGAAAAAAAAACCACGGGTAGGTGGTATACAATTATGGATGGACTGCCGAGTGCCGACACAGAGGTAGCTACAGCCGTGGACTACCGTACTGTGTCTGCTGCTAATATAGACTGGTTGATAATGAGATGTAGTATGTATAAAGAAGAAAGAAGAAAAAAACCACGGGTAGGTGGTATACAATTATGGAGGAACTGCCGAGTGCCGACACAGAGGTAGCTACAGCCGTGGACTACCATACTGTACTGTGTCTGCTGCTAATATAGACTGGATGATAATGAGATGTAGTATGTATAAAGAAGAAAGAAAAAAAAAACCACAGGTAGGTGGTATACAATTATGGACGGACTGCCGAGTGCCGACACAGAGGTAGCTACAGCCGTGGACTACCGTACTGTGTCTGCTGCTAATATAGACTGGTTGATAATGAGATGTAGTATGTATAAAGAAGAAAGGAAAAAAAAACCACGGGTAGGTGGTATACAATTATGGACGGACTGCCGAGTGCCGACACAGAGGTAGCTACAGCCGTGGACTACCGTACTGTACTGTGTCTGCTGCTAATATAGACTGGATGATAATGAGATGTAGTATGTATAAAGAAGAAAGAAAAAAAAACCACGGGTAGGTGGTATACAATTATGGATGGACTGCCGAGTGCCGACACAGAGGTAGCTACAGCCGTGAACTACCGTACTGTGTCTGCTGCGACTGGATGATAAATAATGATATAAAAAATATATATATATCACTACTGCAGCCGGACAGGTATATATTATATAATGACGGACCTGCTGGACACTGTCTGTCAGCAGAATGAGTTTTTTATTTTATAGAATAAAAAAACACCACACAAGTCACACGACGTGTGTTTAACTTTTACAGGCAGACATTCACAATACAATATAGTATACTATATACTGGTGGTCAGGTCACTGGTCAGTCACACTGGCAGTGGCACTCCTGCAGAAAAAAAGTGTGCACTGTTTAATTTTTTAATATGTACTCCTGGCTCCTGCTATAACCTAACTGCTCCCCAGTCTCCCCCACAATTAAGCTGTGTGAGCACAGTCAGATATTATACATAGATGATGCAGCAGCACACTGGGCTGAGCACAGATATGGTATGTGACTGAGTCACTGTGTATCGTTTTTTCAGGCAGAGAACGGATTATATTAAATAATATAAAACTGCACTGGTGGTCACTGGTCAGTCACTAGTATAACTAACTAATACTATCAGCAAAATTCTGCACTCTCTGTCTGAGTACTCCTCCTAAGCTCCAGTAAATGAAGTGTCACTGTCTCACTCTGTCACTAGTATAACTAACTAATACTATCAGCAAAATTCTGCACTCTCTGTCTGAGTACTCCTCCTAAGCTCCAGTAAATGAAGTGTCACTGTCTCACTCTCACTCTCCTATCTATTTCTTCTCTAAACGGAGAGGACGCCAGCCACGTCCTCTCACTATCAATCTCAATGCACGTGTAAAATGGCGGCGACGCGCGGCTCCTTATATAGAATCCGAGTCTCGCGATAGAATCCGAGCCTCGCGAGAATCCGACAGCGTCATGATGACGTTCAGGCGCGCTCGGGTTAACCGAGCAAGGCGGGAAGATCCGAGTCGCTCGGATCCGTGTAAAAAAAGCTGAAGTTCGGGCGGGTTCGGATTCCGAGGAACCGAACCCGCTCATCTCTACCATCTGAGGTAGCGGGCGTTTTAGAGCCCCTGATGGCTTTTGAGACGTCTGGGCAGGCACGGGCTGAGAAGCCGGCTGTCCCACATCTGATATGTCGTCAAACCTTTTATGTAAGGAGTTGATACTGTCGCGTAATTCCTTCCACATATCCATCCACTCAGGTGTCGGCCCCGCAGGTGGTGACATCACATTTATCGGCACCTGCTCCGCCTCCACATAAGCCTCCTCATCAAACATGTCGACACAGCCGTACCGACACACCGCACACACACAGGGAATGCTCTGACTGAGGACAGGACCCCACAAAGCCCTTTGGGGAGATAGAGAGAGAGTATGCCAGCACACACGAGAGCGCTATATAAAACAGGGATACACACTACACAGTGATTTTACCCCTTATAGCTGCTTATATATCACAGATTGCGCCTAAATTTAGTGCCCCCCATCTCTTTTTTACCCTATGTAGTCTGGAACTGGGGAGCGATCCTTCCAGCGGAGCTGTGAGGGAAAATGGCGCCAGTGTGCTGAGGGAGATAGCCCCGCCCCTTTTCCGGCGGGCTTCTCCCGCTTTTTTTATACAGTTATGGCAGGGGATTTTACACATATATAGTCTTAAAGGCTATATTATGTGTTAATTTGCCAAGTAAGTTACTTATATTGCAGCCCAGGGCGCCCCCCCCCCCCCCAGCGCCCTGCACCCATCAGTGACCGGAGTATGTGGTGTGCCTGGGGAGCAATGGCGCACAGCTGCAGTGCTGTGCGCTACCTTAATGAAGACCGAAGTCTTCTGCCGCCGATTTCCAGGAACGTCTTCTTGCTTCTGGCTCTGCTAGGGGGACGGCGGCGCGGCTCCGGGACCGGACGACCGAGGCTGGGCCTGTGTTCGATCCCTCTGGAGCTAATGGTGTCCAGTAGCCTAGAAGCCCAAGCTAGCCTCAAGCAGGTAGGTTCGCTTCTCTCCCCTAGGTCCCTCGTAGCAGTGAGTCTGTTGCCAGCAGATCTCACTGAAAATAAAAAAACTAAATATTACTTTCTTTCTAAGAGCTCAGAAGAGCCCCTAGTGTGCATCCAGCTCGGCCGGGAACAAAATTCTAACTGAGGTCTGGAGGAGGGTCATAGATGGAGGAGCCAGTGCACACCAGGTAGTCCTAAAGCTTTCTTTAGTTGTGCCCAGTCTCCTGTGGAGCCGCTATTCCCCATGGTCCTTACGGAGTTCCCAGCATCCACTTAGGACGTTAGAGAAATGAAATTGACTACACACAAAGGCTTTCAGACCTATTACCATAGCACATCAGTTTTGTGTAAATTGACACACTTTTACACCAAGAGAGAATTGTTAATAAATGAAATTTGTATATACCCATGTATTTAAACTTTATACTTCCATAGGCACTATTGGGTTATGGTTCTCTACTGTATATGGACAAATGATTATTACACCCCTTTGTGGTCGCACAGACATCACATGGGCATTGCAGCTATAATGAATACTAATTAAAAAAGGAACCAAAATGTACCATCCATACACTGGCATACCTCCCACCTGTCCCGATTTTCGCGGGACAGTCCCGTTTTTTGGGGACTGTCCCGCTGTCCCACCCGCGGGCCGCAGTGTCCCGCGATGGGGGGGGGGGCAGTTGGGAGGCTCCTACACTCACTGCTCTGCATAGCAGAGCAGTAGTGATTAGACGCTGTGCGCATGCGCACAGCGTCTATTCAGCGCAGACAGTGGGAGAGAGGGCATGCCAGCAGCTCACAAGAGCGCTGGGCATGCCCCAGCAGTGACGAAAACTTCCTCCCGCGAAGCCACGCCCCCTTTTCATAGGACACGCCCCTTTTTGGGAGCGGTGTCCCTCTTCATTGGGGACCAAAGTCGGGAGGTATGCACTGGAGGTCATATACAATCAGTGTCGGATTGGGGCATAAAGGGCCCACCAAGGGAATACAGTGGTAGGGACCCATGCTTCAGGATGTAGTCAACCACCACAAAGGTTTTGGCTACCGATTAGAGAGTGCATGGTTTGGGCCCCTTAATAAACATATATAGTAAATACTGCTAGTGCATGATGATAATAACAGCAATGCTTTGTGGTGAATACACCAAAGAGATGTGCATTATAGACATATGTATAACTCAAGTGCATGGTCTGGAACTTGATCCGTAAAGGAGAAGGTGGACCCACCAGCAGTGGGGCCCACCAGGGGTTTCCCTGTGCCCCTGTAGGCCAGTCCGACCCTGTATACAATGCAGAAAACATCACTGAGTAGTGCAGACTTGGGACCCACCTTGAAATTGCAGACACTTAGAATTTTGTTGAGATTACAGATTAAGTTGGTGGAGTGTATAAAGAAGAGTAAATCTGGACAAGAAGCAGGAAGGAGTAGGGTGGAGTAAAGTTATAGGTCACATAATACAGAATAGGTGCACCAGTGTGGCTCATTCTGATGAGCTGTGCGGAAGTAATAATTCTCTTGTCACATACATACCACATATTTGACGTCTGATTGTTTAGAAGTAACTACAGTATACCCCAGACCTGGGAGTAAATGTAATAGGGTCCGAGTTGCCAGAGGTCCGTCCTAGCATCCGATAATGGACAAATTTGTAAAGTGGCAATCAATTACAAGACAAAATCAACCTGGTTTCGCCTTGTAAATGATTGCCACTTTAAAAATACAGCCATTCTTGGACGAAATCCCAGTCCTCCGGCAGCTCGGGCCCTAATACATTTACCCCATACTGTACAGTGAGTACAGTTGCAAACGCAGGATTTAGCGAGGGGGTTTCCGTGGGTGTGTATGTATATGTGCATGTATGTGTAATATATATATATATATATATATATATATATATACACACATACACAGTGGTCGAAGTGGAAATTTTGAAGTGGGGGTATGCAAAAGTCAAGGACGTAATTATGCGCGCCTTCGGCACGCTCCAGAAAAGGGGGCGTGTCCAGTGTAGTAGAACCCCTTATACTATCTAGTACTGGTGTGATACGTGGTAAAGCGTACCTGGAATCTCGCGTTTGTCCCGGTCCGGCCGTCCAGTTCCTGCTTGTGCAAAGTCGGTTGGAATCTGCGGAGGACACCTGTGCAGAACCTGGGCAGAAGGGACGGAGATACCCCAGTATAGGCAACACCCTCCCCCCCCCCAAAATGTGAAAGGACCACTACGGTGGGGTACAGTAACAAAGATTTATTATACACAGGGTTAGTCACTGGTCCATGTGACTTAATTCACCGCTTAGTAGAGCTCAGTGCAATTCAATAAGCCACAATACTTTTAGTCACATACTAAAAATATAACATAACATTAACACAAGAGCATTTCAGAATTTCAACACTCAGACGTCTTATACAGCTGTTTCATGAGTATGCATGCGTTATACTGACGGGTCACTAGATGGCGTTATGGGCTCAATAAAAGGGAGTCTCTAGTCCAGTATAATGTCCCAACAGTTTGAGCACGGACTGGTGGAACACAATGGGGTATATTACTAACATTCGTAATTTTCAGTTTGTGGTCAAAGTACAATCGCGATTGACATCGAAAGTGTAATTTTGCAACTTTTTGAATTGATTACGACTAATTTACTAAGCTGTCGTATTCTTTTTTTTTCTGTTGTCCGATGTCGATGTCATTCGTATTTTTAGGGGGGGGGGGTTTCGGCCGATTTTGATGTTTTGCGGCCGTGATTTTTTTTTTTTTACGACTGCGTCACATGTCTGTTACGGCAGTGATTTTAATTTTTCGCGGCCGCGTTTTTAGTCCTAAGTTTCGTTTTTATCACGCGTCCGTGATTGGTTGTATTTGTGATGGAGGAGTGTCTGTGCACATTACTATAAAACCGCCCCAAACACACCGCACCTCGTGGGTTTAGCTAGTGGAGAGGAGAGAGGAAGGTGTATTTGGAGTTGGTGAGTTTGGTGGAGTTTTTGGTGGATTTGGAGAGGAGTTTTGTGATTGTTGAGTGCTGTACTGTGTGTGTAAGTAGTCTTGTCATATTTGTTGTCTAGTTTTTTCAGAGTTTGTAAACTTTTTTGTCCTTGTTTTTTTTTTCAAGTCTTTTGTCATTGTTTGTGAGTGAGTGAGTGAGTGAGTGAGTGAGTGTGTGTGTGTGTGTGTGTGTGTGTGTGTGTGTGTGTGTGTGTGTGTGTGTGTGTGTGTGTGTGTGTGTGTGTTGGCTGTGTGGTGTGTAGTAGTAGTAGTAGTGGAGGAGTGTGTTTTGTGTTTTATTTTTTCTGTGTTTTGTGTCGTTTGTCCTCATTATGTCTGACTCAGAGGTCAGTGTGGTGGAGGAGGTTAGTGAGAGGGAGGAGGTTAGTGAGGTGGAGGAGGTGAGTGAGAGGGAGGAGGTGAGTGAGGTGGAGGGGGTTAGTGAGAGGGAGGAGGAGAGTGAGGAGGAGGAGGGGGTGCCTGTTGCTCAGTTTTCAAGTGATAGTGATGGTGCTGTGGCTCCGCAGCCACACACCACTACCAAGACTGGCCGTAATGTAAAGTTCAGCTATGCTGAAAACATGGCGTTGGTGCGGGAGCTGATGAGGCATCATCGGCAATTGTTTGGCCAGGATGCTGCCAAGGTGTCCTCCCGCAGGAAATCTGTCATGTGGGGGAAAGTAATAGTGGCAGTTAATAGTGAGGGTGTGGTGAGGCGGACTGAGGACACGTGTCGCAAGAGGTTTTACGACATCAAGCGCCGTGTCAAGGCCAAGATGGCCAAGGAGGCTAAATCAGCCCGCCAAACCGGGGGTGGCCCCCCTTTCCGGGCAACCTATCGTGACTGGGAGGAGCCTGTGCGGGCACTGATTCCTGCAGAAGTGGTGTCTGCAACTCATGTCCGGGATTCGGACCGCCCTACGCAGGATGGTGAGTTGGAATTTTTAAAATTAAATTGTTTAAATTAAAAAAATGATCATGCTGCAAAATTAAATTGTTTCTTTAAGTATGCATACATTGTGTTGGTCATGTATTGCAGGCCTGAGCACCCTTAAGGTGTATTTCTGTTTTTAAACTGCATTTCCCATCATGCCTTTGCTGTTTTTTTTTTTATTGAATGCAAAATCAGGTGCAGTGCATGCTGGTATGTGTAGTTCCAATACTTAATATGAGATATTGCTTGCCCATAGCTGTTGTATCTAATAGCAGCTTGGTATGATTTGTGTGTGTGTTTTTTTTTGTTTTTTTTTTTTTAATAAAGTTTGGTTTAAGTTGCAAGTAATCAAACTCTGCAATATCTTGCACACAATTCATCAATGTTACTGTTTTATTTAGTGCAACACCATGTTCATTTTTATAGATAAACCAAATTAAGTAATCACGAAGATCTTAAGCAGAAATTAGTTTACTTTACAATACGTACAAGATGGTTACAGTACACTAAGGTTTTGCAGTTATCAATGTTTTTTACAAGTATGGTAATAATGTTGTTAACACTTTTTCAACAGTACGCCAGACCAGCCACCCAGACAGGCCCCAGCCAACTGATGAGGATGCTGGGATTGCAGGTAAGAATTCACTGTAGTCACATATTCTGCAAACACATAGAAGTACAAAATATTAATGTTTATGTATTCACATAGGTTCTTCTTCTGTAAGCCGACCTCCTCTAAGGCGCCCATCACAGGGCTCGGCTAACTTACCCAGGAGGCCAAGTAAGACACGGCGTCTTGAATCCGAATCAGCGGCTCCATCTTCCCCACCCAGGCGGCGCATCTCCGCAGTCTCACCCCAGCCACCACAAGCACTATTGGCTAGTCCACAAAGTGATGAGCCCCGATCACCTCAGTTATCTGGTGAGTAAAAACTTACACTAAACACATACAAAATAATCTACACAGTACAGTTACTATGATGTGAGTTGTAGTTGAGATTACATGTTTGCCATAACAACCAATCAGATTTCACGTATTAACTTTTTGAAGGTGCAAATGCATAAATTTTATAAATCTTATTGGTTGCCATGGGCAACATCACATTTAAAATTGAACAGCCATCGTAATAAATTTAGTACACACACGTGCACAGAAAAAAAACAGCAAATTACTCACCGAAAAAAAACCACCACCACCCCCTGAACACCATTATAGTGTTCACACACCTCCCCGGTCCTCTGGACCATCCAGGTGAGCAGTCTATATCCTGGACAGGGGAGGTGACAGAACACTGTAATGCTGTGGAGGGGAGGTAGTTAGGTGAGGATTCCGGCAGTCAGTCTATGTGCACGCATGTGATGGGATATATGTGTTTTGAAACAAAAGATTCCTCGTTTAGAAAAACACAATTCAAAAAACAATAAGAATGCAGTATAATTCATTTAGAAATGTTTAGGCCAACCAAATATATTATTTGGAAAGTAAACAGTGCATGTTGACCACCCCATACAGAACCAACCTTGATGCCCGACGTTGGCCAGCAGGAACAAGACCAACAGGCCACCTACACACTGCACCTAACACCCGTTGTCCCGACCCAGCCAACCCAGCCGCAGGATATCCCCCAAGCCTCCATTACTCCACAACTGCTCCAAGCTCCACCCCAGCAACAAGTACCCGATGACTTTTGGTCCAGTTGGACAACCCAACAGACCCAAACCAATGCCTGCCTGACCGCCCACACCCAACACCTTGCCAGTCTGCCCCATCATCTGCCGCGCATTAGTCGCAACTCGGGCAGACTGATTGTCCAAGTAGGTAGAATAGCCACTTCTATGGAGCAAATTCGGGCCGACAACAATCAAATGCTGGCTCATTTGACGCGCATCATTGATGAGCAACAACGCCAGCAGCAAACACTCATCCAACTGATACAACACAATCAGGTTGTGAATGAGTCATTGTCCAGGATTGTGGCCAGCCACACTGCAACCAACAACCAACTGAATGCCAGCATCCATAATTTAAGCCAGAACATCTCTTTGATGGCAGCACAACAAGTGAGCTCCAGCTCAGGAACCACGACCCCTAGCCAAACGCCAGTAACCTCCCCTGTTCGTCGATCCTCCCGAACACGTGCCAGTGAGCCAGCACAAAGCACGGCACCCAGCACACACAAGCGAAAAAAACAACAACAAAAAACCTTTTGTGTAACACAATAAAAATTTGATTCTTTAAATCACACAACTTCCAGTGTCCGTGTCAAACATTGTAGAAGACGCTATGTATGTATATTTTTCTGGGGTAATGAATGACAATGTATTTATATCAAAAACTAACTACAATGTACACACCACTATAAACAACAAACATTAAGTAACAAAACACACAATCACACTTACAAAAATGTATTGCAAAGTGTTTAGTCAAGGTTAATTACATCCAACAAAAACTTACCAGTAAAATACCGCTGAATCATTTCTTGCCTTACCTGCCTCCCTACATCTGTACTCACACTGTCACCAGATGTTTCTAACTCCTCTGCTTGCTGACTGCTTTCTCCCTCATCATGTGCCAGATGTTGATTCAAACACAGATTATGGAGAAAACAGCAGCAGAACACAATCCTAGTCACCTTTGAGGGACTATACAACAAAAGGCCAGCAGATTTATCCAGACACCGAAACCGTGATTTCAGCACACCAAAACATCTTTCTATCACATTCCGCGTAGCCTTATGTGCATGATTGTAACTGTGTTCAGCAGGAGAATCAGGTTGGGACAATGGAGTAAGGAGCCAAGAGAAGCAGCCATAACCACCATCACCTGAAAAACATATATAGGCAACATTAGTACATGTGTATGATTATTAATTACCCTATACAAAAATGGAGTTTGTAGTTAAAAGACATACACACAACACATTTGGAACATACCCAGCAGCCAGCCATCAGGCATTTGTCCGTCCTCAAATTTATCGAAGAGCGATGACTGACTGAGGATGAAGGAGTCATGGCAGCCACCAGGGTAACCTGCAACCACACTCATAATTTTTAGTTTTGCATCACAAACCACCTGGACATTAGTGGATTGGGCCATATGTCTGTTGGTATATATATATTGACGGCCCCTAGGTGGTCTCAGCTGAACGTGTGTGCAATCTATGGCCCCCAGCACATTGGGCATGCGAGCAAGCTCATAGAAAGCTACCCTGACAGCACGCCACTCCGACTCCTAGGTAGGGAAGCAGATTGAGGCATTAATATGTGGATCCAAGACATCCAAAACCTGAGTGGACAGTAAACAATCTAAGGTGAGTGTCATGTTATGTATTCTATACAATACTGTGTTGTAAGAGCTTACAGAAGCAACACTTAGACATAAACGTGTATGTATTTTTCAACTCACCTGATTCAAATATTTTGAAAAGGTTGGCTGCGAGATACCAATAACGTCGCCTGACACAGCCTGGAAGCTCCCAGTAGCCATAAAGTGTAACACAGCCAGGAGTTTGTGCAGGCCTGAGACAGAGCGAGAGCGTGCTGTCTCAGGGTCTAGTCCCAGTTTGACAAGGTCATACAGGCGGAAAATGTTGTTTCTATTTAGGCGGAACATCTGTATGACCATATCATCAGACAATGCGTTTAAGTTTAAACGACCCCTAAAAAAACGTGGCTGGCGCAGCATCCGCGGCACCTGGACAACCTGCTGACCATGTTCACTTACCTGGTCCTGATTTGTTGAAGCTTCAAGGAGCAGTCTCAGGTATCCCACAGCAAACAGAAAGTCATTAGCACACACCACAGCCGCCATTTCAGTGTCACAACTGAGGGCCTGAGCTGACGGGAGGAAGCCTCAGTTGTAGGGGCTGAGATGTACCGGAACCTGGGAGGTTGTATCAGACCCCTGGACATGTAAGTAACATGAATAATAACTGCCCGAAGGCGTGACCACGACAACTTAGATAAAAGTCAATGATGTTTATTATGACAACTCCGCAACACAGCAGCAGTAAAAGAAAACGTAAAAGTCAGCAAATAATAAATACAGTTCCTGGGTACTACAGGATGGCAGGAGCCACAGGGCACTGGTAGTGTGAGATAGTTCTTATGATCTTCTAGATGGAAAGTCCTTACCAGGCCCGACTGTAGCAATGGAGATAACCCAGGATTGTGCCAGCTGGTGTTCCAGGAAAAGCTGGGTTGCTGAAGGTAAAACAGCTGCTGTGGATACTGGCTGGAACCAGACTGTTGTTAGCACGGAGTGGATACTGGCTGGAACCAGTTAAATAATAAATGAACTTGGGAGCGATGAAATATGAACTGAAATGTAGAACTTGAGAGCGGAGAAATAATAATACCGGTGGAGAGTGGTAAAGTGTAGAAAGGACACCGGCCCTTTAAGGGAAGCTGTACTCTGCTGGAAGCTGAGCTGGAAGCAGGTAATGTTGTAGCTGGAAACAGATGAATCCACAATGGATTGGAGAGTCAGGCTACACCGCAGGTGGAATGCTGGTGCGGGTCTCTATGGTGGAAGTCTTGAGACAGGAGCTGGAACCTGGAAGACAATCACAGGAGAGAGACAAACAGGAACTAGGTTTGACAACCAAAGCACTGACGCCTTCCTTGCTCAGGCACAGTGTATTTATACCTGCAGCAAGGAAGGGATTGGCTAGGCAATTATGCAGATTAACAATACTGACAACAGATTGGAGGAAATGATCAGCTGACAGAATCCAAGATGGCTGCGCCCATGCAGACACTTGGAGGGAAGTTTGGTTTGTAATCCATGTGGTAATGAAAACAGTAATGGCGGCGCCGGCCACTGGAGACAGGAGACGCCAGGCTGACAAGTGCACATCCAACCACGCGGACACAGCGGAGGCCGCGGCTGACGTAATCGCCACTCTGACACTCTGCATGCAGAAGCTCAGGGACGGCGGCGGAGGCCGCGGGAGACGCCATGCCAGATGTAATAAGGCGTTACTGTGACAGCGTCTCAGAGAGACAGGAGAGGATGCAGGAATGTGAACATTAGGATAACAGATGGGATCCGGTCCTGGAGCGCTGAGCCAGCCTTAGGAGGCATCTGATGGGTAAGAAATGGCGTCCAGATACCCGGATCGTGACAGCACCCCCCCCTTTAGGAGTGGCCCCAGGACACTTCTTTGGCTTTTGAGGAAACTTGGAATGGAATCTCCGGACCAAGGCAGGAGCATGGACATCAGAAGCATTGGTCCATGAACGTTCCTCAGGGCCGTAACCCCTCCAGTCAATAAGATACTGTAGTTGACCGTAACGGTGACGTGAGTCCAGGATCTTGGCCACTTCATACTCAACGCCTCGTTGAGTTTGGACTTTCGGAGTTGGAGGAAGTGAGGAATGAAACCGATTCAAGATCAGCGGTTTCAACAGGGAAACATGGAATGTCCTGGGTATTTTTAAGAAGGGAGGCAACTGGAGTCTGTAAGCAACAGGATTGATGACTTGTTCAATCTTGAAAGGACCGATATAGCGAGGTGCAAACTTCATACTGGGAACTCTTAACCTCAAATTCTTCGTGGATAACCATACCCGATCACCCACCTTGAGAGCAGGAACTGCTCGACGCTTCTTATCCGCAAACTTCTTGTACCTGAACGATGCCTTGAGCAGAGCTGATCGTACGCTCTTCCAGATATTGGCAAACTGATGCAAGGTGATATCCACTGCGGGAACAGAAGTTGCTGGAAGCGGTTGGAACTCAGGAACTTTAGGGTGGAATCCAAAGTTAGTGAAGAATGGTGTTGAAGCAGATGAAGAATGATACTGGTTGTTATGACAGAACTCGGCCCAGGGAAGTAATTGAACCCAGTCATCTTGAGAGGAGGACACATAGATGCGGAGGAAGGCCTCCAAGTCCTGATTCACCCTCTCGGTTTGACCATTGGTCTGAGGATGGTAAGCCGTGGAAAACTTTAGCTTGACTTGGAGGACTTGACATAAACTTCGCCAGAATTTGGCTGTGAATTGAACTCCTCGATCTGAGATAATTTCTTCAGGAAGACCGTGGAGTCGGAAGATCTCTTGTATGAATACTTGAGCCAACTTGGAAGCTGACGGAAGACCGGTGAGAGGAATGAAGTGTGCCATCTTGGTGAACCGGTCAACTACCACCCAGATGGTATTGAACTTGTTGCACATGGGTAAGTCTGTAATGAAATCCATCGACAAGTGGGTCCATGGTCGACGGGGAACGGATAGTGGAACCAGTTGCCCCGCAGGCGACTGGCGGGATACTTTATGTTGGGCACACTTTGGGCAAGATGCAATAAACTCCAAGACGTCCTTTTTCAGAGTTGGCCACCAATAGGACCTAGAGATAAACTCCAGGGTTTTTTGGATACCTGTATGTCCGGCAAAACGGGAAGCATGGGCCCAATGCATGAGCTTCTTCCTTAGCATCGGCTTCACAAAACTTTTCCCTGATGGGGGCGTAGAGTCCATCCCTACCATGGAGAATGCCAACGGATTTATAATAGGATGCTTGTCTGAAGACTCTGACTCATTTTCTTGCTCCCATGAGCGGGAAAGGGCATCGGCCTTGCGATTCTGAGAGCCCGGACAGAACTGGAGTTTAAAGTCGAACCTGGAAAAGAAAAGTGCCCATCTGGCCTGACGAGGGTTGAGACATTGTGCGCCCTTCAGGTATAAAAGGTTCTTGTGGTCTGTAAGTATGGTGATTAAATGAGAAGCTCCCTCCAACAGATACCTCCACTCTTCTAGAGCGAGCTTGATGGCTAGCAACTCCTGGTCGCCAATGGCATAGTTGCGCTCAGCTGGGGAGAACTTCCGGGAGAAGAAACTGCAAGGATGTAAATGGCCATCTTTAGCCCTCTGAGATAACACCGCTCCTACTCCAACGGAGGAGGCATCCACCTCTAGGATGAAAGGAGAGTCGATGTCAGGCTGTTTCAGGACAGGCGCAGAGATGAACCTCTGTTTTAAAAGATGAAAAGCTTGCATGGCTTCTTCAGACCACTTGGACGGGTTAGCACCCTTCTTGGTGAAAGCAGTAATAGGCGCCACAATGGTGGAAAAGTCTTGTATAAACTTTCGGTAATAATTGGCGAACCCTAAGAACCTCTGGACCCCTTTGAGGGTTAAGGGTACCGGCCAATTCTGAATTGCTTGTAGTTTCTCAGGATCCATCTCTAGTCCGGAACCGGACACAATGTACCCTAGAAACGGAATGGACTTGACTTCAAAGATGCATTTTTCTAATTTGCAATAGAGATGATTGACACGGAGACGGGACAGAACCTCTTTAACCCAAAAACGATGTTCCTCTAAATCGTTGGCAAAAATGAGGATATCGTCTAGATAGACCACGACATGACGGTATAGAATGTCTCTGAAAATCTCATTGACAAAATGCTGGAAGACAGCTGGAGCATTGCTCAATCCGAAGGGCATGACGAGGTACTCATAATGTCCGTCACGGGTGTTAAAGGCGGTCTTCCACTCGTCACCCTCACGGATCCGGATGAGATTGTATGCACCTCGCAAGTCCAGCTTTGTAAAGATGGTAGCTCCGCTAACTCTGTCAAAGAGCTCAGTAATCAGGGGTAAAGGATAACGGTTCTTGATGGTAATGTCGTTCAAACCTCTGTAGTCGATGCACGGCCGCAGACCACCATCTTTCTTTTTTACAAAAAAGAAGCCTGCGCCGGCTGGGGAAGAAGAAGGTCGAATGAACCCCTTTGCTAGGTTCTCTTTAATGTATTCCTCCATAGAATGCGTCTCAGGCAGAGACAACGGATAAGTTCGGCCTCGAGGTGGAACCTTCCCTGGAACGAGATCAATCGGGCAGTCCCATTCTCTATGAGGAGGAAGGATATCAGCAGAAGCTTTATTGAACACATCCGTGAAATCTTGATATGGAGGAGGTGGAACATCAGACGACCTGGGGGAGGAAGAACAGACAGGCAATACTTTAAACAAACATGTCTCAGCACAGGAGGAACCCCATGCCAGGATTTGCGTAGTCGTCCAATCAATTGTAGGATTGTGAAGACGGAGCCATGGAAGGCCCAGGACCACAGGATGTGTGGCTCTTGGAATCACTAAAAGTGAAATAAGTTCGGAATGAAGAACTCCCACTCTCAGACGAACTGCTAGAGTCCTTAGAGCAATAACAGTATCAAAAATTTTACTGCCATCCACGGCAGTTAAGGAAAAGGAGGAAGGAAGTCTCTCGGTGGGTAGGGACCACCGTTTAACATAGGCTTCAGTAATAAAGTTCCCAGCTGCTCCGGAATCAAGGAGAGCAATGACGTTCCGATAACGTTGAGCAACTTGAAGCGAGACTGGGAGATTACAATCATGAGGAGATGGAGAGGAGATCATTACTCCTAGCCGGCCCTCTCCTGGGCGAGCTAGGGTTTGGAGTTTTCCCGGACGTTCGGGACAGGCATTGATGGTGTGAGACGGAGCTGCACAGTAAAGACAAAGAGACTCAGAGAGACGTCTTCGGCGCTCAGCAGGAGTTAAACGGGAACGGCCAATTTGCATGGGCTCATCTTTAGATGGTGACAGTTGACGAGGAGGAGGAGCAGAAGATTTTGGAGCAGATGATCTTCCACGCTCAGTTGCTCTCTCACTGAAACGTAAATCAACTTTCGTGCAGAGTGAGATTAGCTCATCTAACTTAGAAGGTAAGTCTCTGGTAGCTAACTCATCTTTAATAAGCTCAGATAAGCCATGCCAGAATGCAGCATACAGGGCCTCGTCGTTCCATGCCAGTTCGGATGCCAGGATCTGGAACTGTATCAGATATTGTCCTACAGTACGTGACCCCTGGCGTAAACGGAGAATCTCGGATGAAGCTGAGGTTACCCGGCCTGGCTCGTCGAAGATGCGCCTGAATGTTGACACGAATGCAGTGTAAGAAGATAGCAGGGTGTCGGACCTCTCCCATAACGGTGATGCCCAGTCAAGGGCGGAGCCACTGAGAAGAGAGATGATGTAGGCAATTTTTGTACGGTCACTGGGAAAATTGCCAGGTTGTAGCTCAAACTGAATCTCACACTGGTTGAGAAATCCCCTGCAGAATCTTGGAGATCCGTCAAATTTTGCTGGCGTTGGAAGATGAAGACGTGGAGCAGAAATGGGTAAGGTGGGTGGGGTTATAGCTGGAGTTACTGTGGTTGACGCACCAGATGCGCCTGATCCACGGAGAGTTGTCTGAATCCCATCCAGCCGAGTAGAGAGATCCTGGAGACAGCGGATGATGTGGCCCTGTGCAGCCTCCTGATGTTCTAGTCGGGCTGCCAGTTCTTGCATCGGCCTGGCCGCTTGATCCTGGTCTCCGGCTGGATTCATTAGGTCAGTGCTTACTGTCACAACTGAGGGCCTGAGCTGACGGGAGGCAGCCTCAGTTGTAGGGGCTGAGATGTACCGGAACCTGGGAGGTTGTATCAGACCCCTGGACATGTAAGTAACATGAATAATAACTGCCCGAAGGCGTGACCACGACAACTTAGATAAAAGTCAATGATGTTTATTATGACAACTCCGCAACACAGCAGCAGTAAAAGAAAACGTAAAAGTCAGCAAATAATAAATACAGTTCCTGGGTACTACAGGATGGCAGGAGCCACAGGGCACTGGTAGTGTGAGATAGTTCTTATGATCTTCTAGATGGAAAGTCCTTACCAGGCCCGACTGTAGCAATGGAGATAACCCAGGATTGTGCCAGCTGGTGTTCCAGGAAAAGCTGGGTTGCTGAAGGTAAAACAGCTGCTGTGGATACTGGCTGGAACCAGACTGTTGTTAGCACGGAGTGGATACTGGCTGGAACCAGTTAAATAATAAATGAACTTGGGAGCGATGAAATATGAACTGAAATGTAGAACTTGAGAGCGGAGAAATAATAATACCGGTGGAGAGTGGTAAAGTGTAGAAAGGACACCGGCCCTTTAAGGGAAGCTGTACTCTGCTGGAAGCTGAGCTGGAAGCAGGTAATGTTGTAGCTGGAAACAGATGAATCCACAATGGATTGGAGAGTCAGGCTACACCGCAGGTGGAATGCTGGTGCGGGTCTCTATGGTGGAAGTCTTGAGACAGGAGCTGGAACCTGGAAGACAATCACAGGAGAGAGACAAACAGGAACTAGGTTTGACAACCAAAGCACTGACGCCTTCCTTGCTCAGGCACAGTGTATTTATACCTGCAGCAAGGAAGGGATTGGCTAGGCAATTATGCAGATTAACAATACTGACAACAGATTGGAGGAAATGATCAGCTGACAGAATCCAAGATGGCTGCGCCCATGCAGACACTTGGAGGGAAGTTTGGTTTGTAATCCATGTGGTAATGAAAACAGTAATGGCGGCGCCGGCCACTGGAGACAGGAGACGCCAGGCTGACAAGTGCACATCCAACCACGCGGACACAGCGGAGGCCGCGGCTGACGTAATCGCCACTCTGACACTCTGCATGCAGAAGCTCAGGGACGGCGGCGGAGGCCGCGGGAGACGCCATGCCAGATGTAATAAGGCGTTACTGTGACAGCGTCTCAGAGAGACAGGAGAGGATGCAGGAATGTGAACATTAGGATAACAGATTGGATCCGGTCCTGGAGCGCTGAGCCAGCCTTAGGAGGCATCTGATGGGAAGAAATGGCGTCCAGATACCCAGATCGTGACATTCAGAGTGAGAGAATTTCAAAATGTGCCTGGGACACTTTTATAGGGCCAAACATTCAGGTGTGAGTAATGGATAATTGAGTACACATGTAAATACGCTTCTCAAAAGCAGGTCTGGTTTTTTTTAGGACTTTTTTACGATTTGTAATTTTTCACGGCCGCAAATGCATTTTCACGGCAGACATTACAATTACGAATGGTTAGTAAATGACCGAGATTCATATCTAAACAGGCGCGTTTTGACCGATGGTGTATTCATTCGTAATTTTTTACTTGGACTTCCAAAAAAATACGAATGTCCTCATCACTGCCGTGATTTGAGTTTAGTAAATGACCGAGATGACACTTTGAAGAAAAAACGGCATCTCGGTCAAAATCGGGACCTTAGTAAATATACCCCAATGTCTGAAGGGGATTATAATCACTTGGTAGCCGGTAGGTCCAATAAATCCTGCTCGCAGTAGGCAGCAGAAATAATACTGACTTGACAGCCTGGTGAATAATCACAAATGTTATCCCTGAGGGTTCCACAGAGGGTGAGCAGTCTATGTGAACTGAGCTTTAGGGCTGTACAAGTTGGAGTACGGTGATGGCCCTCAGGGGTGTCGCTGACTAGGTCTTTATGGCCGTAGATGAGATGTATTTGTTATGCAGGCACTTTCCTTGCTAAGGGACTTCCAACTTGGCCGCAGTATGTCTTTTGACAAGTCACGGGGGGTGCATGGGTTGGCTGGAGGACTTTCTACAGCATAAATACCTGTAGGCTGGCAGCACTCTGCGCACTTCTTTATGTTGGCGCTGTCTTGCGCTCGGGTCACGGCTCTCCCCTCTGCTGGGTATACACTCAGGCAGCGCTCCACTGATTCTGGCCGTCTCCTGCCAGCAGCTCCTTCCCGTTTCTCCCCTGTCTGCGGCAGCGGGTCCGGCTCCCCCCTCTCCTCCACCCGGCGGTGGTGTCCCGTCTGGCAGCTCTCCTCCGCGACAGAGGGCTGGTGGCCACGGTCAGACCCGGCTCTCCGATCACGGCTGTTCCCGGCGGCTCCCCTGTACACCGCGCGGTCAAATTCCTCCTCTCTCTCGGCGCCAACAACTCTGCGCCAGTCCCGCCTCCTTCTTCCCGCTCTGCGGACCGCCAATCCTGCTCAGTCTCCAGCCTCCTCAATGCTGGGTCCTAGTGTCCTCCAGGTAATCGTCCGGCCAGCCAGGGTTGCCTAGCGACCGGACAATCTATTAACCCCTGCGGGGACAGCGGCTGCAGTTGCGGTCAGTAGGGATCAGGGGGGGTCAGATACTGGGCATCACATATTCCCCCTCTGGAAGATTGCGTGTCCTCACGCATTAGGCGACATGGCAAAAGTAAATGCTACAGTCTTTCGGGATGCGAGCAGTAGTAAACAGGTGAACGTAGGGTACCAATATACATACACATTTCTGAACAAACGTATTTACAGATCAAATATTAGCTTATTCCCTGTACCTAGAGGGTGGGACGCCCTTTGTGCTACGTCCCGACCTTCTAATTTCCACCGTGGAGGCTCGGTGCTCACTATGGGTAGCGACTGGGTTGGGTCGACTCTGACCCTCTAAGGGCCCATTAACCACGGGGTCTAGGGTGTCATCAGGTGCTGAGCTCAAAGCGGGCGGGCCGCACATAAAGAGTAAGAGCTCCATGGGGTCAAGTAAGGGTATGTCGCCCGAGGATCCCCGCCCTTCTGCCGCAGGTGAGTTTGCTGTTTCTGGTGACACTTCGGAGGTGTAAGGTTTGAGTTGCTCTCTGGGCACAACACTGACGGGCCCATCTTGACCTCGGCGGATCTCATAGGTGAACCGTTCTCCCTCCGGGATGCTGACGACAACGTAGGGTGCGTTTTCCCACATGGTGTCCAACTTACTGGTGCAGTGGTTCCGTTTTCTCCACACAAGGTCGCCCACGTACAGAGGCGTAGGATGGATGGTTGCATTGTAATCCTTCTCTTGTCGATGTCGGACGGTTCCCATCCGCATCTCCACCAGCTCTCTGGCCGCTTCAATTCTCCGCTGATGCTCACGGACCCAGTCAGTTTGTGGAGTGGAAGGAGACGTTAGCGTGGGGGCAAGCTCTAGGTCTTGAGGCAGTTTACCTTGTCGACCGAACATAAGATAGTATGGTGTGAAACCGGTGGAGGAATGTTCCGCATTATTGTAGAGGTAAACGAGTTCGGGCAGCAAGGTCGGCCAACGGGCGCAGTCTCCAGCTGGTAGGCTTATGAGCATCCCAATGAGGGTCTGGTTAGCTCTCTCGCACAGCCCATTCCCCTGTGGGTGGTATGCTGTCGTTCTCGCTTTCTGGCAGCCATAATAGGAGCACAGTTCATAGAATAGCTGCGACTCAAAGGCAGGCCCTTGATCAGTTAGTATGCACTCGGGGTACCCGTAGGGTCTGGCGAAGTGTTTCAGGAATAGTTCGGCCGTAGTCTTAGCTGTCAAGTCTTTCGCAGGGACCGCCACTAGGAGCTTGCTATAGTGGTCGGTCATGGTTAAGGCATAGTTGTGTCCACTTGTGCTGGGCTCTAGTTTTACGTGGTCGAGAGCGACAATTTGCAGCGGACGGTGACTCTTGATGGGGTGCAAATGGTCCTTCTGATGTGCATCTGGGCGTCTCTTCAGGGTGCAGGGGACACAGTCCCGACACCATCGTTCTACGTCATCATGCAGACCTATCCAGAAGTACCGGGTACGTAAGATGGCTTCCGTTTTTTGTTTACCGAAATGCCCCGACTTGTCGTGGTAGGCGGTAAGTAGGGAATGTGCCTGTTTCCTAGGGACAACTACTTGGTTCACTGTCTGGTGAGTTCCGGGGTCAATGCTGGTACGTACTAAGATGCCCTGTTTCTGGTGAAATTGTCTCCGGTGGCGCAGTAGCTTTACCAGCTCCGGATCTGCTTCGGCACGTTGTGCCCGGGTCACTTGTTGGTTATTTCGGAGGAGGGCTGTGAGTTCCTTCAGCACTGGATTCTATCGCTGGATCACTTCCCAGTCTACAGTAGGGGCTTCAGGTAAGTCTGATCGCTGTTGGTCCGTGACGGCCACGGGGTCTGAGGTGACTGTCCATCTTTTCTTCGAGGCTTTGAAGACAGGGGCTTCTATTTCTTCTTCGACATCCCTTCCCTCTTCCGCCACATCGGTGGTGGGCAACCGGGAAAGAGCATCAGCGTTGCCATTGGACTTCCCACTCCTGTAGGACACAGTGTATTGGAAATTGGCGAGCCGTGATACCCATCGCTGTTCCAGGGCGCCAAGTCGGGCAGTGGACAGGTGTGCCAAGGGGTTGTTGTCTGTCATGATGACAAATGGTGTTGCAGCGAGATAGTGTTTGAATTTTTCAGTGACGGCCCAGACTAGGGCGAGCAGTTCCAATTTGAAAGCACTGTAGTTTTCGCAATTCCGTTCTGTCTTGCGTAATCCTCTACTGGCATATGCAATTACTCTCTCGCGCCCATTCGGCACCTGAGACAATACGGCTCCTAATCCACGATGGCTGGCATCCGTGCAGACTTGGAACGGCTGCTCGTAATCAGGATAAGCCAATAGCGGGGCTTCCGTCAAGGAGGTCTTCAACTGGTGGAAGGCCTGTTGTTGTTTTTCGCCCCACTGCACTGGTGACGACCCCCTCCTTTCGCGGCCAGACTGACCTCTCAGCAGTTCGTGCAACGGAGCTGCCACCTTGGCAAAGTGTTCCACGAAATGTCTGTAGTAGCCCACGAACCCGAGATAGCTTCGGACATCCCTAACGGTCTTCGGCACTGGCCAGTCCCGGACAACTCGGACTTTCTCAGGGTCGGGCATCACGCCTTCCGCGCTGACGACATGGCCTAAGTACTGGACCTTGGGTTTGAGCAGGTGGCATTTCGTGGGCTTAAGTTTCAGACCGCATTTTGTCAGTTGTTGGAACACTTCTTCTAGATGTTGCAAGTGGTCCTCGTAACTCTTCGAGAAAATTATTACGTCATTGAGGTATAGCAAGACCATCTCGAAGTTGTGCTGTCCAAGGCAGTGTTCCATGACGCGTTGGAATGTGGCGGGCGCGTTACAAAGCCCGAACAGCATCCTTTCGAATTCAAACAGACCCATCGGTGTCGTGAAGGCTGTTTTTTCCATGTCTTCGGGGGCCATCTGAATCTGCCAGTATCCACTGGTGAGGTCAAGGGTCGAAAAGTATGCGGCAGTCTTCAGGGCCGTCAAGGACTCTTCTATCCGAGGGAGTGGGTAGGCGTCCTTATGGGTAGCCGCATTGAGCTTGCGGTAATCAACACAGAAGCGTAGGCTGCCGTCCTTCTTCTTAACGATCACTAGCGGAGCTGCCCATGGACTGTGACTTTCTTTGATAACTCCTGCGTCTTTCATCTCTGCTATCATTTTCCTCACAGGCTGGTATAAGGCTGGGGGAAGGGGTCGGTGTCTCTCCTTAACAGGAGGGGTTGTCCCTGTAGGAATGTGGTGGTACACCTTGTCGGCTCTCCCAAAATCTGAAGGGTGTTGGCTAAAAGCTGCTGCATTCCGCCGCACCACTCGTAATACTCCCGCTTTTTGTTCGTCGGGGGTATCTGCGCTGCCGATCTGAATATCAGCCCACCATGGGGTTTCTTGACCCGTTGTCGACGGCCCCTCGGTCGCCGTCTCTTGGGCAGCTGTGGTCACCTCCTGGCCTACAATGTCTTGGAAGTCGATTGAGCTTATTTTCGCCACCAGGCAGCGCTTTGTGTAGTCTGATAGTATAGGGGTGCGGGTTCAATATGCGCACTGGCACTCTTCCGTGTTTCACCTTTGCTAGCATTCTCGCCACCGCGCAGGGTTGTTGGCCCTCCGAGTCACAGGGTTCCACCAAGGCTTCATAGTCTCGTCCTCCTGGGCCGATTTTTGCCCTACACCAAATTACATGTTCAGAGTTCGGCCTCAAGAGGATGGCCCGGTGGTCGGCGATTCTGACCTTCCCCACCTCCCCTCGATGGTTGGCGAATTTCTTCTCCTTCTCCAGCAGGTGCACCGTCTGCTGCAAGGCTCTCCGCTCCACTGGGGCGGCTATCTGCATCTCCTGCCGAAGGGCTTCCACTAGCTCATCAGGGCAATTCTTCAAGACATTCATCCTCAGGATGACGGGAGGTAGGTGGGTGTTAGGAGCCGTGGTGACAAGATACCCTTGCCGGGGCAATGTCGCATTTCCAATTTTTGTGTCCGCTTCCCAGTAACCCTGATACGTTATGGGTTGTCCATTGCTGGCCAGCAGATGGAGCCAGGTGGTTGGTGGGGACACAATGGCGGCTTCGTCCCAGTGCTGAAGGAACTCGGTGATCCGGATGGTAGAGACTTGCGACCCCGTATCCAACAGAGCTGTAATTTCAATTCCATCGATACAGATCTTCAGGTGTGGGCATTCCCCGACGTATCTGGACCATTCTTGGGGCAGTGGCCCACTTACTGGTTCCTCTCCCGAAGGTCGGTCCCCTGCCTCGGGAGTTCTTCGTTTAAAGCGGCCGCAGGGAAGTTCCTTTCGATATGGCCACTCTGTCGACACCTTCTGCATATCGGGCTCCCCTGAGAGTCGAACTGGTCGGTGGGTCTTCGGCCAGATTCTTTTACCACATCCCAGCGAGGACGACTCCGCCCACTTCGTTCTTGATGCCATTCTTGGCGCCTATTCCTCTCTTGGTCCCTGTCGAACTCATCCATCCTTCGGTTCATTCGGGAGAGAGTCGCCGTCATCTCCGCCAGCTTTTGGTTGAACATTTCCATAGAATCTGGACTCGGTGAGGCTTGCGCTTGTTGGAGGATCGTTCCTCCTTGGGTTGGTCCGTCAGATTTCCTGAGCGGTGTGGTTTCTCTGTAGCTGTCCTCTTCACTCCACTCCGAAGACGCGTCTTTCTCGACATTATTACTCTGATTTTTCCCAAGGATCTGCAGCATCGTTTCTTTGAATTCGGAGAAGGAGCTCTCTGGTTGCCGTCGTCTCTCCATGCGCATTTGAGATCGAATCGTCTCTCCTCTTGCCCCTTCCACAAACAGGTCTGTTAACGTTCTGTCTATCCCTTCGGCCTCTCATTCATCCAGAGCCCGTATAGTCTTTGCAGCTTCTTGTAGGGCCAGCGCGAAGTCACGCAGTGATTCATCGGGTCTTTGTTTCCTCGCATAAAGGGGGCTCTTTAATTCCGCTATGGTCTGGCAGTCGAATATGGTCACCAGCTTCTTGAAGATGCATTCGACGGTCTTCTTTTCATTGTTTTCCCATGCCTTCACTTCCCGTAGTGCCGAATCCATCAATTGACCCATCACGATCTCTATTTTCTGTTCTTCGGTTAGTGAGTACAGGCGGAACATGGAGTACATCTTGTCTTTGAATTCTTTGAATGTACTCGAACCCGGCACTTGTTTTCCTGCAAACGTTGGTAACCATGGTGCTCCAAAATAGTATGGCATAGTCAACGGTGATGCCGCCATGGTGGTCGTGTTTCCTTGTCCGGGTGCCGGTGGTAGCATGGGAGTAGCGGGAACCTGTGGATCCGTCATCTTGCTCGTATCCTGTTCGTGATGCCAAATGTGATACGTGGTAAAGCGTACCTGGAATCTCGCGTTTGTCCCGGTCCGGCCGTCCAGTTCCTGCTTGTGCGAAGTCGGTTGGAATCTGCGGAGGACACCTGTGCAGAACCTGGGCAGAAGGGACGGAGATACCCCAGTATAGGCAACACCCCCGCCCCCCCAAATGTGAAAGGACCACTACGGTGGGGTACAGTAACAAAGATTTATTATACACAGGGTTAGTCACTGGTCCATGTGACTTAATTCACTGCTTAGTAGAGCTCAGTGCAATTCAATAAGCCACAATACTTTTAGTCACATACTAAAAATATAACATAACATTAACACAAGAGCATTTCAGAATTTCAACACTCAGACTTCTTATACAGCTGTTTCATGAGTATGCATGCGTTATACTGACGGGTCACTAGATGGCGTTATGGGCTCAATAAAAGGGAGTCTCTAGTCCAGTATAATGTCCCAACAGTTTGAGCACGGACTGGTGGAACACAATGTCTGAAGGGGTTTATAATCACTTGGTAGCCGGTAGGTCCAATAAATCCTGCTCGCAGTAGGCAGCAGAAATAATACTGACTTGACAGCCTGGTGAATAATCACAAATGTTTTCCCTGAGGGTTCCACAGAGGGTGAGCAGTCTATGTGAACTGAGCTTTAGGGCTGTACAAGTTGGAGTACGGTGATGGCCCTCAGGGGTGTCGCTGACTAGGTCTTTATGGCCGTAGATGAGATGTATTTGTTATGCAGGCACTTTCCTTGCTAAGGGACTTCCAACTTGGCCGCAGTGTGTCTTTTGACAAGTCACGGGGGGTGCATGGGTTGGCTGGAGGACTTTCTACAGCATAAATACCAGTAGGCTGGCAGCACTCTGCGCACTTCTTTATGTTGGCGCTGTCTTGCGCTCGGGTCACGGCTCTCCCCTCTGCTGGGTATACACTCAGTCAGCACTCCACTAATTCTGGCCATCTCCTGCCAGCAGCTCCTTCCCGTTTCTCCCCTGTCTGCGGCAGCGGGTCCGGCTCCCCCCTCTCCTCCACCCGGCGGTGGTGTCCCGTCTGGCAGCTCTCCTCCGCGACAGAGGGCTGGTGGCCACGGTCAGACCCGGCTCTCCGATCACGGCTGTTCCCGGCGGCTCCCCTGTACACCGTGCGGTCAAACTCCTCCTCACTCTTGGCGCCAACAACTCCGCGCCAGTCCCGCCTCCTTCTTCCCGCTCTGCGGACCGCCAATCCTGCTCAGTCTCCAGCCTCCTCAATGCTGGGTCCTAGTGTCCTCCAGGTAATCGTCTGGCCAGCCAGGGTTGCCTAGCGACCGGACAATCTATTAACCCCTGCGGGGACAGCGGCTGCAGTTGCGGTCAGTAGGGATCAGGGGGGGTCAGATACTGGGCATCACACTGGTGCCCCTTTCACCTTATAGCACACTGAATGAGCCGAAATTCACATTGTAGCACACTGAATGAGCCGAAATTCACATTATAGCACACGGTACGAGCCGAAATTCACATTCTAGCACGCTGAATGAGCCGAAATTCACATTGTAGCACACTGAATGAGCCGAAATTCACATTATAGCCCACGGTACGAGCCGAAACTCACATTGTAGCACACTGAATGAGCCGAAATTCACATTGTAGCACACTGAATGAGCCAAACTCACATTGTAGCACACTGAATGAGCCGAAATTCACATTGTAGCACACTGAATGAGCCGAAATTCACATTATAGCCCACGGTACGAGCCAAAACTCACATTGTAGCACACTGAATGAGCCGAAACTCACATTGTAGCACACTGAATGAGCCGAAACTCACATTGTAGCACACTGAATGAGCCGAAACTCACATAGTAGCACACTGAATGAGCCGAAATTCACATTGTAGCACACTGAATGAGCCGAAATTCACATTGTAGCACACTGAATGAGCCGGAATTCACATTGTAGCACAATGAAAGAGCCGAAACTGTTATGCACACCAGTGCCTGCAGGAAAGTACTGGTGTCAGAACTGTTATGCACTCCAGTGTCTGCAGGAATGTACTGGTGTTTGAACTGTTATGCAAAACAAATGGACTCACAGACAAACTGGGGAATATGACATAACGTACACAGAAGGTAATAGGGTAACAAAATACACACAAAGTGAACAGAGAAGCCCAGAGGCTAAGGAACTGGGTATCTCCCTTGTATTAGAACTGCACAGATGGAAAAAGCAAGATGTTGTGTTTTAATACATAGAGAACCCGAAATGCTGTTGCTAAGGGCAACAGCAAAACCCTAAAGGGTTACCAACGGGTGTGGCAGTAAACTCCTTGGTCAGAGATGGAATGATAGACACAAGGAGAGTCTCCACAATCCTATTTCTCACTTGCAGTGCACAGGTTTTAGCTTACTGCCACTAAACTGACCCCTGACACCTAGCACAGTGAGACAGGATTAGACAGGCAAGTCTTAGAATACAGCCGCAAACTTGCTAAGTTCACAGAGTAGTAACAGAACCCCAGCAAGCTAAACGACTGACTCCAGTCTTACTGCTAGGTCTGGATTGGCAGAGTAAAATACCAAATCCCCAGGCCTATTTGCAGTAAGCAACAAACAAATACAAAGCTACACAGTACTGGCTAACTTTCATGAACTGACTAACCAACAAAGATTCAGCAGCATCTGCTTACCCTGAAAAGAGGCCTTATAAAGCAGGTGCTGTCCACGCCCCACTCAGACCTCACAGACTGTGAGCACAAAAACCAGCACCGGATCCCCTGCCGTGCACAGAGCCTATAACCACTGCACAGCAAAAGACCCGAACCGGAGTATCAGCTGCGCTCAGGTTACTCCACTAGCACTTGTCTCCCGGTTGCCATGACGACGTGGCAGCACAGGGCAGGAGACCCTAACAGTACCCCCCCTCTGACGAGGGGTCAAAGAACCCCTACCACCGGGTTTATCGGGGAACTGCGAGAAGAAAGAGCGTATCAGTCTGGGGGCATGAAGATCACAACTGCGCACCCACGACCGCTCCTCCGGGCCATACCCCTTCCAGTGCACCAAAAATGACAGCCGACCCCGAACCACCTTGGAGTCAAGAATCCTTTCAACAACAAACTCCCTCTGGCCACGTATCAGAAGAGGGGAAGGTCTTCCACTGGAAGAAGGATTACTAATCGCCCGTTTTAAAAGGGAACAATGAAATGTTTTATTGATACCCAAAGAACGGGGCAGATCTAACTGAAATGCCACCGGATTGATAACCCTGGTGATCTTATAAGGGCCGATGAACCGGGGCCCTAACTTATGAGATGGCTGTCTCAACTTCAAATTCTTGGTAGACAACCAGACGAAGTCTCCTAATTTGAAGCTGCAGGGTCTTTTCCGCTTATCAAAAACCCTTTTGGTCACTAATGACACAGACACAAGGGCTTTCTTCACTTTCCGCCAAATACCTCTAAGGACCGAAACCACAGAGGAACCACCAGGCGTGGAGTCCAGGGGGTCAAAAGAATTGGCCTTAGGATGATGCCCATACACACAAAGGAAGGGAGAGATCCCTGTAGCAGAGTGAGCCGCGTTGTTATAGGCAAACTCCGCCATGGACAGATGAGCAACCCAGTCAGTCTGACACTTGGAGACATAACACCTGAGGAACTGCTCCAAGGACTGGTTCACCCTTTCAGTCTGCCCATTAGACTGCGGATGGTAGCCTGACGACAAGCTGACAGAAATCTGGAGATCGGAACAAAATGCCCTCCAGAATTTGGCCACAAACTGGGATCCGCGGTCAGAGACCACATCAAGTGGCAACCCGTGGAGAGGCACAACATGCAGCATAAATAATTCAGACAGGCGTCTGGCTGATGGCAGCCCAACCAGTGGAACGAAGTGCGCCATCTTCGAAAACCTGTCAACGACAACCCAGATGGCTGTCATCCCCGAGGATTTGGGCAAGTCCACCACAAAATCCATTGAAATGTGGGTCCATGGCTTAGATGGGATAGAGAGTGGATGTAATGGGCCAACAGGAACCCCTCTAGGAGTCTTATTTCGGGCACAGATGTCACATGCCCGAACCCACTGATCCACATCCTTAGCCACCGAGGGCCACCACACCGCCCTAGATAGCAACTCCCGAGTTCTGGCAATACCCGGGTGACCTGCCGACTTCTTGGCATGGAATTCCAGGAACACTCGCTGTCTTAACCTAGGAGGCACAAACAAAAGACCTACCGGAAGGTCTGGAGGAGCCTGCTCCTGTGCTCTAAGGACTAATGATAAGAGGTCCTGGGTAATGCCCACTTTAATACATGATGGGGAAACAATGGGCAACGGCTCCTCGGTGGTCTCCTGGATTGGAGCAAAACTCAGCGAGAGCGCATCAGCCTTGATGTTTTTTGACCCAGGGCGATATGTTATCAAAAAATTAAAGCGAGCAAAAAACAAAGCCCATCGTGCCTGCCTGGCATTGAGACGCTTCGCTGACTCTAAATATGCCAGATTCTTATGGTCAGTGAGAATTGAGACCACAAACTTAGCCCCCTCAAGCCAGTGTCTCCACTCCTCGAGTGCATCCTTAATAGCCAACAATTCCCGGTTACCCACGTCATAATTCATCTCGGCAGGCGAAAATTTACGGGAAAAGTAAGCACAGGGATGAAGGCGATTATCAGACACTCCCATCTGAGAAAGCACTGCCCCAATACCCATCTCAGAGGCATCCACCTCCACCACAAAAGGACGCTCTGGATCTGGGTGTCGCAGCACCTTGGCCGAAACAAATGCCCTTTTGAGACGGGCAAAAGCCGCTTTAGCCTCACAAGACCAGTGAGCAACATCCGCCCCTTTCTTAGTGAGTGCCACCAAGGGCGCCACTATAGACGAAAATCCAGCGATAAATTGTCTATAAAAATTCGCAAAGCCCAGGAAACGCTGAAGCGCCTTCAAACTAGTGGGCTGCACCCAATCCAGGACTGCCTGTACCTTGGAACCCTCCATTTGGAAACCTTCTGGGGAGATAATATATCCTAGAAATGCGATTTGCTGAACTTCAAATTCGCACTTCTCCAGCTTCGCCCCAAGCCGGTGGTCTCTGAGTTTCTGGAGGACTAAGCGTACATGCTTCCGATGTTCCTCCAGGGAATGGGAGAAGATTAGGATGTCATCTAAGTATACAACTAAGAATCTATCCAAATATTCCCTGAGCACATCATTCATGAAATCCTGGAAGACTGCCGGGGCATTACAGAGCCCAAAAGGCATCACCAAATATTCATAATGCCCTGAGTGGGTATTAAAGGCAGTCTTCCATTCATCCCCCTCTCTTATTCGGATTAGATTGTACGCACCGCGTAGGTCAATCTTAGAAAAAATGGTGGCAGTACGAAGCTGGTCAAACAAGACCGAAATGAGAGGCAGTGGGTATGAGTTTTTAATCGTGATACGGTTCAATTCCCTGAAGTCGATGCAGGGTCGCAACGAACCGTCCTTTTTACCCACGAAGAAGAACCCCGACCCAACTGGAGACTGTGAAGGTCTGATAAATCCCTTAGCCAAGTTCTCCTGAATGTACTCTGCCATAGCCTGAGTCTCAGGACGTGACAGGGAGTACAACCTGCTCTTGGGAAGCTTAGCATTTGGCAACAAATCAATGGCACAGTCATAGGGGCGATGGGGAGGTAGTACCTCTGCAACTTTTTTGGAGAACACGTCCGCAAAATCTGCATAACACCCTGGCAATCCTGGCAAACTTAGCTGCGAGAGCCTGACTGGAAGGCTCAAGCAACTCCTGAAACAATCAGTACCCCAACTAAGAATCTCCCCAGAGACCCAGTCAAATTGAGGATTGTGGGCCCTTCACCAGGGTAACCCCAACACCAATGGGGCAAAAGTACAGACAGTCACATAAAAGGACAATTTTTCAGAGTGTGTGGCTCCAATAAACAAAGAAATCTGGCTAGTGCAAGAGGTAATTTTACCTTGGGATAATGGTTCCCCGTTTAACCCACAAATCTCAATTTCCGATGTCAAGGGTACTAAGGGAACAGAGTGTTTCAGGGCGAATTGGCGGTCCATAAAAACCCCGTCGGCCCCACTGTCCACAAAGGCCTCAGTCTTGACAGTTTGACCGAGGATCTTCAAGGTCACCGGAATGATAAAAGTCTTCTTGGGAAATTCTGACTTCTGGCCTGACAGGATATTTCCCATCACCCGCAGGCCCTGAAGTTTTCCGGCTTTTCTGGGCATGATACTACCACATGACCTTTATTCCCACAGTACAAACACAACCCCTGCTGTCTCCTCCGCGTCTTCTCACGCGAGGAGAGGCGGGTAGCCCCAATCTGCATAGGCTCCTCAGAAAATTCCTCAGAGTCTGAGGTTCCCTTGGGAAGGAAGGAAATCTCAGTCTCCCTTTCAAGCCTACGCTCTCTCAGCCGTCTATCCACCCGGATGGATAACTGCATGAGCTGATCCAAGCTATCAGGCAAGGGATATTGTACCAGTTGGTCCTTTATCTGGTTAGAAAGACCTCTTCGGTACTGGTGTCTCAGGGCTGGGTCATTCCACTGGGTATCATGGGCCAACCTCCGAAACTCCGTACAGTAAACCTCAACTGGCCTTCGCCCTTGCTTAAGGATCGAAATCTGAGCCTCGGCTGAGGCCGTCTTGTCAGGGTCATCATACAACATGCCCAGTGCCGTAAAAAAAGCATCAACACTTTTAAGCGACGGACAGTCAGGCTGCAACCCATATGCCCAGACCTGTGGGTCTCCTTGTAGCAAGGAAATCACTATGCCCACCCGCTGAATCTCCGACCCAGAAGACTGAGGCCTAAGCCGGAAGTATAGCTTGCAGCTCTCCTTGAAACAAAAGAACTGCGAGCGATCTCCAGAAAAACGATCCGGGAGATTTACTTTCGGCTCCTTAACCCCTGCAGGTGCTGCTGCTGCGGGAGCTCCACCAGCAGCCTGGGAGGTGTGCATTTTAATGGACAAATCATTAAATTGTCGAGTCAGGACCTGCACCTGATCGACCACCTGTTGCAACGTATTTTGAGGGGTATGCTCCATATTCCCACAAAATTTCAACAGGAGTATTAGGCTGCTGAATATGTTATGCACAC